>NW_026000240.1:16526399-16597643 GCF_001458135.2 Marmota marmota marmota
ACCAGATGAAGACATCACAAACAAATAAACAAAATGCTACAGGCTCTTATCATTTTTATGGATACAAACTTAAAAATCCTCTATGAAATACTGAGAATTAGAATTCAGTAAATATATAAAAAGGACTATATACCAAGTGAGATTATTCCAGGAAAAAAAGATTAGTTTACCAAAAATGAATTAGTATGATAAACCATATCAATACAATAAAGGACAAAACTTGTATCATCACATCAATAAGATAAAATAAAAAAGCATTTTTGCTTAGTGCCTTGCTGCGGCTGAGGCTGACTTTGAACTCATTCCTCCTGCCTCAGCCTCCCGCAGCATTGCTGGGAATTACAGGCATGTGCTACGATAACCAGAGCCAAAAAAAAAAAAAAAAGACATGAAAGGCATTCAGATAAGAAAGAAAGCAAAATTATTTGTGTTTGTACATGACATGATGTTGCAATCAGAAAACTCTAAGCAACCAAGACAACAAAACAAAACAGAAAAATAGCCGTGACTTTAGAGCTAATAAATAAGCAAGGTTTCAGAATATAAGATCAATACAGAAAAATCAGTGGTATTTCTATACACTAGCAATGAACAATCAAAAAATGAAATGAAGGAAACAATCCCATGTATAATAGACCAAGAAAATAAAAGTGCTTAGGAATAAATTTAACAAAAAGGATAGAAGTAGCTGGGAATGTAGCTCAGTGGTACATAGTGAACTTATGTATACATTGAACATAGGCAAGGCCCTAAATTCAGTCCCCAGTTCTGAACAACAACAACACGCAATGTACAAAATATGTACCTCACACCATGTATGAAAAGCGTTGTTGAAATGGATAATATTAGATCTAAATAAATGGAAATGACATTCCATTTTCACATATTGGAAGATTTAATATTATAAAAGTGTGGTTATCCCAAATGATCTACACAATCCAAAACAAAATTTTTAGTTTTTCATTTTTAAATTTTTTTTTACAGAAGTTGGCAAGGTTGTCCTAAAATTCATGGGATAGTGCAAGCCACAGAAGAAAAGTGAAAATAATTCGAGTAAAGAACAAATTTAGAGGATTCACACTTCCCAGCTTCAGAGTTCACTACAAAGCTACAATAACCAAGTCAGTGTTGGTACTGACATTGGGATCTAGACATTAAAAAAAAAAAAGAATATAGAGTCGAGCACATAAACTAACATTAAATAGCAGAATTAAAAAAAAATAGTGGTATCAGAACAACTGAAAGAATGAAATTCTTTGAAAGAATGAAGTTAGATCTCTTGCAACATACATAAAAATGAATTCAAAGTGGATCATAGACCTAAATGTCAGAACTAAAATTATAAACTCTTAATAGAAAGCATAGGAATAAATCTTTGTGACCTTGGATTATGCTAGTCTTTTCAGATATACAGCAAAAACTATACCTTGATTTAATGATCGTTGAGGATTAAGTGTAAGAAACAGAAGGAAAATAGGTGTTGGGTTTCATCAATACTAAAAGCTTCTGTACTTCAATAGGTAATAACAAAGTTCAAAGGAAAAACCCACAGAATATAAGAAGATATTTGCAAATAATACATCTGATAAGAACTTGCATTCAGAACATACAAAAATTTTTTCAACTCAATAGTAGCAACAACATAAATAATCAGTAGAAAGATATGTAAAAATCTGATTAGACATTTCTCCAAAGAAGATAGATAAAAGGACAACGAGCACATAAAAAGACTCAATATCATTAGCCATCAGAACAATGAGATCAAAACTACAATGAGATACCGCTTTGTGCAGACTGGGATGGCTAAAGTACTTGGCAGGATGTGGAGAAATTGGAGCTCACATATACTGTTGGTGGAAATCAAAAATGGTGTAACTCCTTTGGAAAACACTCTGACAACCTCTCAAAGTTTAAGCACAGAGTTGCCATATCGCTCAGCAATTCCATTCCGACAGAAATACCCTTGAGAAATGAAATTGTAAGCCTTCACAAAAACATACATATGAAAATTCATAGCACCATTCTTCATAATAACCTCAAGGCAGAAACTAATCAGAATAGACAGAATGTGAAATGTCCATACCACAGAATTTTACTTGGCGATAAAAGATATAAGTACTTGTTAGGACCTGGATGAACCTTGAAAACATCGCCCTAAATCAAAGAAACCGGTCACAAAAGACTACCATGTGAATGATTCCATGTAGGTGAAATGTCCAGGAAAGGCATTTTGCAGAATGGAGATGATTTTAACGCATGTGTAGATTAGAATTTTGTTTGCCTAGGACTGAGGATGAGAGGGTAGGAGGGAATGGTGATGACTGCTAGTGAGTTCAGGGTTTCTTCTTGGGGTGATGAAAATATGTTAGGTTTTGTGGTGGATGCCCAATTTAACAAATAGACTAAAACCCTTTGAACTGTACACTTTGAGTGGCTGGATTGTATGTGGACTACACATGAATAAAAATTTTTACAAATGTAAACTATGAAATCTGTGTAGAGAAGTCAAGGCATGGATTTCTGACTTTGGTATCTTGCTTCCAAGTTTCTGCAGACAGCAGGGGAGCTCAGTCCCAGCCACCACTCCTTCTCTGCAATGGCAGACAACTCTAATCATTGAGCATATAATGAACACAGATTTCTGCAGTAAGACTGGGTCATAATGCAAAGCTGAGGAAGTCATAATCCCTGGGCCCTAGCGGTGCTGACCCAGGAAGGGACAGCATTATCTTCTCCACTAGACTGAGCCTCTGGGACAGGGCTGGGCTTGAACAGTTTATTCCTTTGGCATCTAGCACAGTGTAAGACTACCTCACCCCCGGGGCATAGTAAGGCAAGGGACTTTCAGAGAGAGCAGTTTGAAGATAAAAGAGAAAGGGTAAGGTACAGTGAGATTCTAGAACTTTTTGTAGGATTCTGGCTACTTTTCTTCTTCTTTCCTTCAGCCCCGATTCCCAAGCTTGAGCAGCTCCTGTTTTAAATTGACAACACTGCCTTGGAGGTGACACCCCATGCCTATCAGCAGTCAAAAATGTGAATGGCTGATAATACATTTTTATGTTATGTAACACCTTCCTGTGACTAGCAGCTTTCTCTTGCCTCTCCTGACATATTTATTTAGCAAATGTTTATTGAGCTTCCTTGTATTTTCTGCTCTGCTAAGTGATGGGAAAACAGATAAAAACTTTGGTTTTATCTTCCTCTTGCAGGAGGAGTGGGCTGGAGGAAGAAGCCTGGGAACCCCTGGTTGGGTAGTCCATGTACCAGGACTGTGGGTGGAGAGAAGAGATCCTGAATATCTACCTCTTCTGTTTGGTGTCAAGCTTCTCCTAAGTATGCATTGATTGTTCTGCTCAAGGCTCACAGACCCTCTTGGAGACTTACTTCAGAGCATCAGAGATGTTTGGGACCGTTTACCAATACGGCTTTTGTAGAAAAGCCAGAAAGTGGATGACAAGCAGCATTCAGTGTCTGAGGATGTAAATAGGAAATGTCTCTGTGGTCATGGTCTAAGTTTCAGGAGTGGTTGTATTTTTGAATCTATTTAATTCTGTGAATCATTAACCATAGTCACTCCTGCACTAAATTCCAACTTAGTTTGAGAACTGATTATAGTTTTGAGAGCTGGAGATTTCTTAGAGAGTTAGTGCTGCGTTGGAGGAAACTTCCAAAAGGGTGGGGTTTGTTCCCAGGGATATTATGGCAACAGAAGGAAACAGATGAGAAAGAAAAGCTTCCAAGAAATCATCATTACTGTGATGAATTGGCCCAACAAAGCTGTAGCTAAAACTCTGGGTTTTTCTATGATAAGTCAAGCTACCTAATCTGAAAATCCAGAATCTGAAATGCTCCAAAATCTGGTACTTTTTGATGTGATAACACGTGAAATTTCTTCAACATGAAACTTTCATGTGCAAAAGGTATTAAAAATCTTGTCTAGAATTATGTTCTAGCTAGGTGAGGTGCATATGAGATATAAATGAATTTCCTGTTCAGATTTGAGTCTCATCCCCAAGATATTTCATTATGTATATAAAATATTCCAAAATTCAAACATTGGAAACACTTCTGGTCCAAATATTTCAGATAAGGGATACTCAAGCTATATAATTATAGATCAATTCTTTGGTAAAAAGATACTTAGAGTTGTGACCAGAGGCAGAGGTTTGAACCCCAATTCTGCTACTTATTAGTCCTGGATACTTGATATTGATTTTTAACACGTAGAGTGATTAATTCCTTAAATTTTTGCCAGTGTTAAGAAAATGAGTATAAGCAAAAGTTCTAGATACTGTGCTTTGTACACAGTAAGTGCTTAATGGATCACAGCTATTTTTAGTGAGAAGCATGCAGTTTTTCATGCTGTTCAGGGACATACTGGCTTGTTGATTATTTTAGTCAATTTTTTTTTTGCTGCTGTGACTAAAAGACCTGACCAGAACAATTTTAGAGGAGGAAAAGTTTATTGGGGGGCTCACGGTTTCAGAGGTCTCAGTCCATAGACAGCTGGCTCCATTCCTCAGAGCTCAAAGTGATTGTGAACATCATGGGGGGAAGAGTGTGGCAGAGGGAAGCTGCTCATGTGATGATCAGGAAGCAGAGAGAGGTTCTACTGGCCAGAAACAAATATATACCCCAAAGCCACGCCTCCAATGGAGTCACTCCCCACCTGCCTCCAGTCACCTCTTAATTAAGCCCATCAGGGATTAATTCACTGATTGGGCTAAGGCTCTCACAATCCAATCACTTCCCCTCTGAACCCATTGTCTCACATGTGAGCTTTTTGGGGGACACCTCACATCCAAACCATAACATTGATGCCATTACAAAATGAATAAAACTTGAAATCTTTCTGATTAATGTGTTTCTAGTATTTAAATTTTGAAATTCTGATATAAACAGAGTCCAGTTAATCTTGTTCCTTCTCTCTTTGCTTTCTGGTTGTGCCCTGTGAGGTGGAATTCAGTGGCACTGTAATTATTTAGCTGGAAGTGTGAACCCAACTAAAGAAGAAACCTGCCCTGGAAATGCTAAAGGTGTAGAGGCATTCCCAGACCCTACTTGTGCTGAGGCCAGGGCTGTGGTCAGACTCTGGATCATCTGCAAGTGACTCAACAGGACATGCAAAAGAAGGAATGCAATGCCTAATAAACATGAAAAAACTTTAGTCTTTCCAACAATAAAAATGTAATTTAAAGCATGCTTTGTTATCTATAAAGTTAGCAAAGATGAAAAAGTAAAGATGATCACAGAGTTGAGTTTTTGCTGGGATGGGAGGAAGTCAGCTCTCTCATATATATTGTTGTTGGGTCCTCATGAATTGGGAAATCATTCTAAAGGCAATCATGGATATATACAAAGATTTACAAACAAGGATATTATACATATTGTTATACATAATAGAACAAAATTGAAAGCAACTTTAACGTCTCTGCCATGGAGTTCTGTTTAAGTAAGTCATTCTACTTCCAGAATAGACTTTAGCCATTAAAAATAAGGTGAAAAGACATAATGATGTGGAAAATGCTTATGATATGTTAATTAATGAAAAATTAGCTAATGAGGGCTGGAGTTATGGCCCAGAGGTAGAGTGCTTGCCTACCATGCATGAGGCACTGGGTTTGATCCTCAGCACCATATAAAAATAAAATAAAGATATTGTGTCCATCTATAATTAAAAAAAATAAATATTAAAAAAAGAAAATTTAGCTAATGAAACAATATGTATAGTATTATCCAAATTATGTAGAACATATATATATGTGTGTTTATACTCATACACATATGTAGAGAAGAAGACTAAATGCACTAAAATGCTAAAAGTTGCTATTTCTGAATATATGTCTCTTTTTCTGTTAATCTATATTGCCCAGGATTTTTTTTAAAGAGAGAGAGAGAATTTTTTAATATTTATTTTTCAGTTTTCGGTGGACACAACATCTTTATTTTATTTTTATGTGGTGCTGAGGATCGAACCCAGTGCCCTGCGCATGCCAGGTGAGCGCATTACCGCTTGAGCCACATCCCCAGCCCTGCCCAGAATTTTTTAAAGACAATTGTGTCACTATAGAAAATGAGCACGATGAATAATAAGGCAGGGGTTAGGAAGGAACTGCTTGGAAAACAGGTCATTGGCTGGAGTTTTGTGGACAGTTTTGGTTGACACTACATCTGAAGGCCCTATGGCTTCAGCCCTGAGAGGTGACACTCATGTGTGTATTTTAGGGCATTTGTCTGATTTCAAATGTATGATTGGCTCTCCCATATTTTATGGCCTCTCCGCAGCTAGAATTGGCTTGATGAAGGATGGTAAAATGTGTAAGAGTTCACCGAGTTCAGGAAAGTTCCTAAATGGAAGTCCATCCTCCTGAGGAGATGCTGAGAGAATTGAGCCTAACGTTTGAGCTGCGTCCTCTGGCACATTGACCTAGTCCACTCCTGCATGGATTTTAGTTTACTGTCTCAGAGCACTGGGCTTGAGGGATCACATTAGTGTATCCCAGGCAGCTTCTGGTGAGCTCACTGCACAGCTACTAGAGATCACAAAATGGAACACACCTAGGAGCCACTTTTACTAACACAAAGAAAAAAAATAGAGGACTTTCCCATATTTCCCTTGCCCTGAATTTATTTTCCTCAAAAAATATTCTTAAGGTTTATCAACTTTAAATTTACAAGAACAGCCTCATTTTTATTTGAGTTTCTTTCACCTGTGCTGCTTTGACACATTCCTCCCATGTCACTAGGTTCCTTCTCTGTGCTTCTTGGGTCTCTTCAGCTTTCCACTGTCATCCGTTGTCCATACTGACCCTCTTACAGACACCTTCCAATCTTTGCTATGCGAAAACTTGCCTGTCCTCAAAGACTCAGATCAAATTCCAGTTTCTTGATTTTTCTTTTCATATTTGCTCAATGTTACTACTTTCTCCTTTGAACATTATGCTCTGTTTTTGAAAATATAAGAATAGCATGAGTTCATGAGCTGAAATGTTAACCAAGAGGCCAGAGACCTAGTATCCATTTCCCTTCTGTCAAGAGACACCAGTATAGCTTGGCCAAGCCTGTTGATGTCTTGATAGTTTCTGTCACTTAAAATAAGAATTTCCTAAATCCTGTTTGCTAGTGTGTGAACTTGGGCAAGTTATTTAAACTGTTCTTCAGTTATCAGTAAAATGTGAGTAATAATACCACTTAGTGTGAATGAGGATTAATGAATTAATACAGGTAAAACAAAAATATAAGTGTGCCTGGTCTTTAGTTAGGGATAAATAAATATTAGCTATTTTCAAATTAACTCTCGTGATTTTACACAGACATGTCATCCAAATTCAAATAGTCACTAAGAATTCTTTTTGATCAGATAGAAATCCACTTAATAACATTACTAAAATTCATATCTCTGCTTTAAGTTGTTTTACAAAAATGTGGAGAAAGAGAGGAATTTGACCAAAACACAGAATTACTGAATATTCTTGAATGGGGTAATGTAGCAAACCTCATTAATATAGCTGAGTTTTACATATGGTATGTATGAGGAAAGTCTACTTACCAAGTGATTTATTTCAATTATCAATACAGTGTACTATCAGAAAGGATTATGTAGGATGAGCAAATGACAGCTTTATCCTTCTTTTTTACCTTTTACAAATATAAACTTTTAAAAAAATTATAAACTTCAGAGATCATTGATCAGATAGGATTTATATTTCTTATCAGCTTTATTTATAGAGATATGGAATGAACATTTGTAAGGTTCTGTAATTCACCAGAACTTGAGACTATTTTAACTATTATCCAATATTCTGGTAAAGGTGAGAGGATATATAGAATCTTAGGAAAAAAAATTCTTAAGAGAAAATGTTTTTGTCTAAGTTATATGTTGTAATACATATGAGTTAATTAACTGTATTAAAATTATTTAAATGTTCATGAGGAAAGAGGAGAAATCTAATAGAAATGAAACTATTTTAACTTTAAAAGAGGACATAAAATGTAGTAAAAGATGGATCACTTTAGTATTAAATTACTTTCACTTTCTAAAAATGTCAAGGACACTATATTCCCCAATTGAAATGTTGATAGATAGGAAAGAATGAAAAAAAATGACAGAAATAAAATTCCCTGAAGAATTGTTACATGTGAATGTTTTCAAACTATGAGCATCATTATTGATAATCACTAAATAAATGCATCGTACTCTGCACAGAGGAACTGACGTTTATCAGTGTTGTATCAATTACTGAAACACTTAACTATAAAAGAAGAAAGTCTTACATAGGAAGAGAAGGTACTGAAAAATGAAGTACCAGGGAAGAATAAGCTACAAATTTAGGATGGTGATGCATATATATTTTGACCCATGTAAAAAAAAAATCAACAGACTTTCAGATGAAAAATTCTGAAAAACGAGTGACATTTGTAGAATTGTGCTTGAATTTAGTTGGCTGAGGAAAGGTAGGAGGGCAGTCTGTCCCAGTTTTAGTTATATTTCCACTGCGTCTTCATGATACAATCCAGGAATTTCTCCACCATATTTCTTTCTTTGGTTCAGTTTTGGTGGGCAGTGCCTTCTGTACTGTCTAATAGTTTGTTCAGACAAGAGTGCTGGCTGTCCTTTACCCATTCTGGAGGTCATGTTATCAGACTGTCCGCTTGGGCGACAGTACTTTGGCATCTGGCCACCTTGAGAGTGCCCCAGTTGGCCAGAGCACACTTATGTCCCCACTGGTTGGCTTTCCCATTCTTCCTCCCAGCAGAAGTTCATCAGGATCCATGGAAAGCAGGTCTCTCTAGAGAAGAGCTCTTGTGGCTGGCCTGCGCTCTGCTAGGTTAGATAGCTCCTCTTGAATTGCCTAAGGCCCATTAAAATGTTTTTATAGTTTGCTGTTTTTAGATAGACATGACAGTAGGGTGTATTTTGACATATTATACATACACGGGGTGCATTCTATTACAATTTGGATCCCATTTTTTATGCTTGTACATGTACTGGTCGTGTATTCATATGTGAACATAGGAAAGTTATGTCTGAGTCATTTTACTATCTTTCCTATTCCCACCCCACCTTCTCCTCATTCCCCTTTGTCCAACACAATGAACTTCTATACATCCCCTCTCTAGCCTCCCGTGTTATAGGTTAGCATCCACATATCAGAGACAATATTCTACCTTTGGTTTTTTGGAACTGGCTTACTTCACTTAGCATGATGTTTTCCAGTTTTATTCATTTAGCAGCAAATGCCAGCATTTCATTCTTCTTACCATTTAAAATTTTCAACTTGACTCCAGAGTCAAATTTAAAGTCTTTTCTTTGCTTTGAAACCTTACACGCAGGCAAGACCTCTTTAGAGGAGTAAAACTTATGACACTCATCTGTGGCCCTGGTGGCTAACAGCTGCCATGCTTTCAGAGCTTCACCCAGTCTAGTTTTCAACACAGAGATGGTCTGGGTGGCTGGCCTGAAAACCACTCCATAGCAGGATTGAGCACCTGTCAGTGGGGAGAGGGGTTGAGATATTCAACACTCATACCCGCTACTTGGAGTCCCATGATGGAGGCCTACCTGGGTTCAAGGAGTCTTCTAAAGAGCTGCGTGTGGCCAAAGGACAGTTTCTTCTAGTGTATTAGCCAAGAGTTAGTTTTATCTTTATCCTCTCAGGACTATTTTGATTCCTGACACTTTTTCACATTGCCATTGGTATAATTTAAAATAGACAAACTCATGTTCCTGTGGCTTACACTCCTAGTACTCACCCTTCCTGACTGGTTTGGATTCCGCAATCTATGTGAACTCATGCTGCTAACTGCTCATTAATTTGTTCTTGCCTAAGTACTTCCTGATCGCTTCTATTATTGTTTGTTCTTATTCTTACCTAGTATTGATGTTTGTTGCTTGGTAATTTCCTGGATCTTCCCTTTGGCATATTGTGAAGATTGGAATAGTTATCATAATAATTATTTTCTGACTCTTTTTTTTTGCACCCCATCCTATATTCTTTATTTTTTGCATTGTGTATGACTTTAATATCTATAAGATGTAAACATATTATTTATATAAATAAAATATTTTATTTATTTATTTTTAGTTGTAGATTGACACATATTTTATTTATTTTTATGTGGTGCTGAGGATTATTTAAATCCAGTGTCTCATGCATGCTACCCACTGAGCTGCTACCACAGCCCCTCAAATATTTTATTTTGAGGACATTATTCTTGATATTTATTAGCAAAGAAATTTTTGGTTACTAAGGTATACTTTGAGTATGCTAAAATTAAAAAAAATATTGCCTAAAAATTGTGCTTTATTAGCTCAATAAGGCTTTTAGGCAAATCATGTGGTTTTTTGTGAATAAAATGAGAAAAGTCATGATATTAAAATAGTTGCTTAAAAATGCAAATTACTAAAGGATATGTTCTTCATGTTACTATCCAAGAGCAGCTTGTTATCTCTTTAAGTATCTCTTTACTATTTTCTTTTATCAACCGCTTGTTATTATCATAGTGTGGATATAAATCAATTTATGACCTTGAGTCACAGAAAAGACACAATTAATTAGTTAATTAAACAAAAGGTAGTTTTTACTGGGTTAGTCATGGGGGCATCAGTAAGACATAGCACCTGGATATAAGAAAGTCATAATCCATGTGGCAAGTAAGTGAGAGTTTATGATGCTGTTGGAATAAGAGGGATGAGGAGGGAGGCTGGAACCAACCATGGCAGACATGAGTTGGGGCAGCCTCCCACACTAGAGGAGGAAGGATTTTGGCCATGCCCGGAAGGGGAGGGTCCTCCAGAGAGAGACCACTACATTGGCAGATGACACAGTGAAAATCTATCTTTGCAATGTGCGTGGAATGATCCTTAATGTTGGCTGCTTGGTAATTTCCTGGACTTCTCTTTTGGCATATTGCGAAGATTAGAATAGTTATTTTTCTGACTTTTTCTGCACCCCATCCTTCATTCTCTACTTTCTGCATTATCTATGACTTTAGTATTGATCACCTCTGATGGGCTGGAATCCCCATAGAAGAGAGAATGTGATGTTCTTCTTCACTGCTCCACTCATCCTCTGGCACAATGCTGAGCATAGAATACATGCTCAATAAACACTGGCTGAGGGAATGAATGGGTTTTGAAAGGGTGGGACCCAGTGTTTGGACCAGATCCTGCGGGGGCAGTGAGAATCATGGGGGTCATTGAAAGAGTTCTGTGATCCCACTTGTTATATAGGAAGGTGGCAGCAGCTCTGGAGGAAACACGGAGGATAGATTGAAAAACCATCAGACTGCTGCCAGAAAGGTGGTTAGCTATTCTAGAAGGCAAATGCAGAGGGCTTCAAGGGGTGGCTCTATGGATGGTGGGACAGCATCAGAAATGCCGTGGCAATGTTTCCTGGACAGGTTGGCTGTGAAGGGTGAAGGAGAGAGAAAGGAAGTGGGTGTGAGACTGGGGTTGTGAGGTTGCCTAGATGATAGTGCTGTTCACTGAGCTCAGCAGTGCAAAACATGGAGCCAATTTTCAAGGTAGGACAAGTTTAATTTTGGGTGTGCTATTTGTTTTTCCCTGAAAGACATTAGATCTCAGCAAGCAGAGGATGCTTGAGGGTATGGCAGGGATTGAGATTAGAGTGTGAGGGAAGATGAGAGCTGGAATGAAGGAGGGACCCTGGGGACCACACGCACCCAAGGGGTGGGCAGCGGCGGAAATGTCGAGACACCAGTGAACATGGATTCACATGTGAACTGGGACACAGATCCTTCCTGGGGGGCTTCACACATGTGACCTTCTTTCATCATCACAGCAACTGAGGCAAGACTGGTCAGAAAAGTAGGAACTTTTACAGAAAAGGCATCCCCAAACCCAGCTGGAGGGAGTCTAAGTTGGCAGTGGTACACACTTTCTGCAAAGGCCCAGAGAGTCAATCGTTCAGACTTTGTGACTTCCCTGTCGCTGTGGCAGCCACTCAACTGTGCATGCAGGGTGTAGCCACTGAGGGACAAATTGGCTAGGTTCCAATCCAGCTTCATTTGTGGACACTGAAATTGAATTCATATCATTTTCATATGTCATAAAGTATTATTATTTTTTCTTTTCTTGTCCAGGGGATTGAACCCTGTGGTCCTTCACCACTGAGCTACATCCAGTATTATTATTATTTTTTATTGCTTTAACCATTTAAAAATGTGAAAACTATTCTAATCTCCTGGGCCATACAAAATCAGGGAGTGGGCTGTGGCTTGCTTCTGGCTTTAAACAGGGCTGTTATGTGTCCGATTCAAACATATGAGCCTCCCAAAATATTGCTTGTGTCTTGCAAATAGTTGGTGACCCAGAAAAAGTGGTTTCAGTAAGGCTGAGGGGCAGATGCCCCATGGTAATCAGTTAGAGAGTAATTAGGGGGTTAGCAGAATAAATATACTTTCTGAAGTTTAACAGGGAAGGAAAAAGAGAGAATTAAGGAAACAATTGAAGGGAAAGGGCTTTTTGTTTATTCAAACAAATTAATCCTGTTTATTGAGGATTAAGGCTTATTATTATTATTATTATTATTTTAGCTAAAGGATCTTCTTTTTTTATTTGGTGTTTTAAGGTATATATGATAGCAGGGTATATTTTGATATATTATACATACATGGAGTGCAACCCTCCAATTTGGATCCCATTTTTGTGGTTGTACATGATGTAGAGTTACACTGGTTAGTGTATTCATACATGAGCATAGCATGTGTCATTTTACTGTCTTTCCTAATCCCATTCCTCCTCCTTTCCCTTCATTCCCCTTTCTCTAATCCAATGAACTTCTATATTTCCCCTCCCTACTTTCCTTTGTTATGGGTTAGCATCCATATATCAGAGAGAACATTCACCCCTTGATTATTTGGAACTGATTTATTTCACTTAGCATGATATTCTCTAGTTCCATCCATTTAGCATCAAATGCCACAATTTCATTGTTCTTTATGGCTGAGTAATATTCCATTGTGTATATATACCACATTTTTCTTTAACCATTCATTTGTTGTAGGGCCCTTTGGTTGGTTACGTAACTTGGCTATTGTGAATTGAGCTGCTATAAACATTGATGTGGCTGTGTCACTGTAGTATGCTGATCTTAAGTCCTTTTTTATAAGCTGAGAGTGGGATAGGTGGATCAAATGGTGGTTTACTCTGCTGAGAGCCATGGCCGAGTCTGTATGGCCCCTGGCATTTTGCCAACAGTATTGATTGACAGGCCAGGCATTACTATCCGCCTCGGCTGCTACTTTTGAGTTCTTGCGCTACTTTGGAGTCCTTGTGGGGATTCCCGGGATTCCCCGAGAGTTCCCATTGGTTGGAGAAGTGCAGGAGGAGGGATTTCCGGAGGAGATATTTCCAGTGGCTGGTTCCTGGAGGCGCAGTGGCATTAGGGAGGAGTTGCTGGTGGAGTTCAAAAATAAAGTTTGTTCCTGCTTCAGTGGCCTGTGATTTGTGCCCAGCCAGACTGTGGCATTACTCCAAGTTTTCTAAGGAATCTCCATACTGCTTTCCATAATCCTGACACCAATTTGCAGTCCTACCAGTAATGTACGAGTGTACCTTTTTCCCCACGTCCTTGCCAACATTTACTGTTACTTGTATTCTTGATAATTGCCATTCTGACTAGAGTGAGATGGAATCTCTATGTAGTTTTAATTTGCATTTCTCTAATTGCTAGTGATTTTCTAGCATATTTTTTACCATTCATATTTCTTCTCCTGTGAAGTGTCTGTTCAGTTTCTTTGCCTATTTAATGATTGGGTTATTTGTTTTTTGGGGGTTATTTTTTTAAATTCTTTATATATCCGGGAGATTAATGCTCCATCTGAGGTGCAGGTGGTAAAGTTTTTCTCCCATCTGTATGCGTCTTTTCACGTTCTTGATTGTTTGTTGTGAAGAAGCTTTTTAGTTTGATGCCATCCCACTTACTGATTCCTGATTTTACTTCTTGTGCTTTAGGAGTCTTGTTGAGGAATTTGGTTCCTAAGCCAATGTGATGGAAAGTTGGGCTTACATTTTCTTCTAGTAGGTATGGGATCTCTGGTCAAATGTCTAGGTCCTTAATCCACTTTGACTTGAGTTTTGTACAGGGTGAGAGATAGGGGTTCAATGTCAACCTACTACATATGGATATCCAGTTATCCCAGCACCATTCGTTAAAGAGGATATCTTTTTTCCAATGTATATTTGTGGTGCCTTTGTCTAGTGAGATAACTGTATTTATTTGGGTATGTCTCTAAGTCTTGTATTCTGTTCCATTGTCTTTATATCTTTTTTTTTTTTTGGGTGCTAATACCATGCCATTTTTGTTACTATAGCTCTGTAGTATAATTTAAGTTCAGGTACTGTGAAGCCTCCTGCATTACTTTTCTTGCTAAGGATTTGGGTCTTCTGGACTTCTTATTTTTCCAAACGAATTTCGTGACTGTTTTTTTTTTCTATTTCCATGAAGAACATTATTGGAATTTTAATGGGAATTAAAATTAATCTTCTCAGAAGGTTAAGAGGAATTCAATTGGATCCTTACAATCATCCTGCCTGACAGAAGAGTTTCAAGTTGAAAATTAAATTCCATCTCTTAGCCACTCCCTGTGTTTAGGTTAATTCCTACTTATGCACACACAAGGACCTGCTTTGGTGATATTATTAGTAAGACCAGTGTCTTGACTCGGCTATCCCTTTCTAGCTCCCAAGCTGCTTTGGCAAATGGAATAGTCCTGAGAGTATAAAACAAAACAAAACAAAACAAAACAAACAAAAAGAACTTGCCTGAGAGTTAGGAATGTTGCAAGTAGTTGAAGTATAACAAAGAGAGCTTTTTAAAATCCATGCTGAAAGATTTGTTAATATTAACCACACCAAGCATTCTTTTTTCCCCTCTATTTGCAAAACCATTGAACACTGTCATAGAGAAATAATCCCAAAATAATAAGGGAATACAAGCCATGGTGTTGAAAACTAAATTCTACCTGCAGTTTGAATATGGCTAGGCATCCATCCATCAGAGCAGTTTGGAGAGTTTGCCTAATGTGCCAAGAAGCAAGTGACCCTTGCATCCTTACTGAGCTGCCCTAACCCCTCAGTACAACAATGACTAAGCCCTTCAAGGGCATGGGCCCTTTTGTGAGCTAACAAGAAAAGGTGAGCAGGTATAAAAACAATGCATGTGCAAACATTTTTAGGTCATAAGAAAAGTGTTGGGGGAAGGAAACCTTAGCAGAGTTTCAGAGTGCATCCTGTATAACAATAAAAAGTTAAGGCAAGTGACAGAGGAGGATTTCACTCAAGATCGATAAATTATTATCGAAATTTTTCTTATTACCCTATGATGGTAAGCACCTCTCTAATATGCTTAGTTATTAAAGGAAAGTTAATGTCAAGATGTAATAGCATTTTTCCAGATTTCAAGGACTAGGAGTCAAATATGTTGTATGAAGAATACTTTATTCTGTGAATAAATTATTTCACAGCTTTAATTAGGCTTCTAATCCAACTCACATTTAATTTTGGTAAGACTTTTTCCTCTTGCCCTGGACTGGCTTTCTCACAGAGATCCCTGAGGCTGCTTGCTCCCATTGTTAACCTTGACCCTACTCTTCCCCCTGAATCTGAAGTCACCCAGAAGCCAGTTTTATATCTATCTATCTTGAACAAACTGATGTTGTTTTAATTATCATTTAATGATATTTTCATACTATAATTCCCTTCTGAGATCAAACCATCAGTCATGTTTTTGATTGTTTCCTCTTCTTTAAAAAACAAATGTGTGGCATGAGTGAATCGGGGACACATTGTCTTTTCGGTGGCAGTACACCTAAGATGAACATTTTGGAGACTGCAGAAACAAAATGTTTTGAATTTTTCTCTTAATTTATTGGATCTGATGAATGTTATAATTAAAGATTAGAAACGAAAGGAAATCATTTCAAAGTATAAAGTTTCCTGGAAAGGGATTATCTATTTAATTACCAAGAAGGATTCTCATTATAAAATTCAAAATTTTCGAACAACAGAGACTCGGGTAATAATTTTAAGCCACTTTTATTGTGAAATATTGCATGCATATAGAAGAGTAGATAAAATACACAGAGCGTTAAATACTTATAAAACAAGTGTCCATGTAAACACCATCCAAGTTTAAAAAAAAATCATTGCCCTATCTGTTGCCTCCCAAATACCTGTTTTCTATAACTCCCGCCCTGCATTCCAAATAGAGATGCCTTTATGCTTGGTTTTCTGGTTTTTCTATTTTTTTTCTATCTATGGATATATCCAAGCAGTATAGTTTTTAAACATCATATGCAAAGAGCAAACTGTTAACATCTATCTCCATCTAACTTCTTCTGCTCAACATAACATTGGTAAGACTTCTCCATGATGCTGAGAATAGCTCTCATCTTCTAGTTTTCACTGATAGGGTATTTCATAGTATGACTATTCCTGGCACTTACATGCCATTGTAGCAGGCATCTGGACTGCCATTTTGGCTATTACCACTATTCTTGGAATGGACATCCTTGTACCTTCTCCATTATTCTCAAAGATTATCTATTAGGGATGGACTACCTGGGTCATAGGGTGTGCTGAAATACCAATTTTCAAGTCTAAATTATTTTAAGAGATGTAACTTCTACACTCAGTTTCTAGACTTTTTATTCTTTACCCCCAAAGACAGAGTCATACCTTTGTAGTCAAAAAGCCCAAATAATAGGAATAGAGGCTTTCAATCAGTCAATTTATAACAGTTTGAATACTTTTACTTTTCATGCTGTTGCTCAGTGAAGTCCCCAAAGCACATTGTTTATATGTACAATTTGTGTCTTAAATCTAAAGCGCTGGTTAAGTATACTAATTAATTGCCATTTGCACCTGAAAACCGCCTTCCACATCCACACTGTCCTCCTCTGTCTTTGTCTGTTCCTTGGGAAGTTGACCCTTCTGAGGACAGTTCCCGGTCTTCTTGCTGGTCAACTTCTGGTTGAATTTGGCCACTGGGAGGTTGGATTGGCTTCTAGTTCTGGTGTCTCATGGGTATGGCTACTAGGATGCACAGCAGGTCTGGGAGACAGGAGGTTTTATCAATGGCTCCCTCTCTGCTTTGGCACTGGGTCTCTGCCCGCATTTCTACATTCCATGTCTCTAGTTTTCCCCTGGAAGGCTCCTTCTGCATAATGCTGCTCTTGCTGGGTTCCAGGGCTGCCATGTCTTCCTGTCATTTCTTCCCACATGGTCACAGCTTCCCACCACTATTAGTGTCTAAGCACTTGTCACTTATTTGTTCCCTTTTCTTGCTTCACAGTTCTGTAAGGCTTTTTATAAGTCTTAACATCTTTGTTGATCCATTTGGGGTAAAATTCTATTTCCTGCTGGGATCATACCTGATACCCATTTTTAGAAATTGCAAAGCTTTCTCTATTTCTGTATCTATCAAATATAATGTCTATTCAAATTTCCTGAATAGTTGTCACATTTGCTTTTAGGTCTAAGTGGAAAAGCACTATTACAAATGAAGACAGCTATACAAATGTAAAAAGAGACATGAAAGACTCAATGTAATTGACTATTAGATGATGAGTGAAAAAGCAAATTGGAATATGTAGCCTATAAATTAATCTAGGCTCACAAACAGGATCCCATTGCCTTTTCTACACACTGGAGAATAGTCAAATTCACCATCGTTTTTTTCAATCACTAATTCTCACAGTTCTCTTAGTCATCCTACTTTTGTAAGTGTATTCAAGAGGCTCTCCTTTCAGGCCAAAAAATTGTCCCCCTGAACTTATCTGAGTTCTTTTTGTTCTGATTTTTTTCTTGAAAAGAGAACATCACATTCCACATGTGTGAACAAGGCCAAAGATCCAGTCCAAATACCTGAAAGAACAGGAATTTCATATTTTAACTGACCATATGTTCTATTGCAATTTTATGATAATCCACACAGCCTGTGCAAGATTCCTGTTCTATTAAGTTCAGAACAACGTTTAATACCACCTTAGCTGTTGCAGGCATTGCTGCTATGGATCACTATGAATTGATGTGCAGTCCCAAACTTACATCAATTTAGGAATTAATGGAAACACTTGTTTGTCTTAATCTACTTCTGTCTAGAGTGCTTGGATTTTATCAAATTCTAGACCAAAGGAGTTATTTTTTTTAAACCAGCAGTATTTTAATTTGAATATAATGTAGCAGTCTCTCTCTAGCATCATTTGAGTTACTTCTCTGTAAGGATAACATATTTAAGCACTTGACAAAAAGCTCATCTCTACAGAGAAGAAAAACAAAAAAACAAACATGAGTGTTTTGAGCTGACCCCAGAGACCCCCCCTCTATGTTATTTCATGATATAGATCATGAAGATTTTGTCAAAAATTTAATTGGACCCCTTTGAACACACAAATCTTGCTATGTATCTGAAATACATACTAAATCTTGCTCTTGATGTCTCATTTCTGAGATAAAGGACAGTGTGATATTGCCCAAGATGTTCATGTCCATTGGAATCACGTCTGGCATGTGGTGGATACTCAATAAGACCATGTGTCATTGAGAAAGCCAAACATCAATCATTCATTGAGTCACTCTGATTCTTTATACTGGCCAAATATTTATTATTATTTGAACTTCATTTGATATTCTGATAATTCTCTTGTTTATAGCTTTGGTGTTTGACATGCAGCAAGAAACAGCTTGTAAGGATGGGATCTATTCCTATGGAATATGCTGTGTTTGGGGCTAATTCCCAGCGCCAAGCTGCTGTTTGTATTGCCTAATAGACTCTGAAACCAGTATGAGACTAACGTATAGTTAATAATTTTACAACTGTCCTTTCCTAACACAAAAATATAAAGCATTTAAGTAAAAAAGGAAAATTTAAAGATAATTTGTTCAACACTTTACAGTGACATTTATCCCTATGGAAAAGACAAAGGTTGTAATGGGTTTTAACACATATTGCTGTACAAATAGATACAAGGAAATATTTGACATTGTAGCATCTTTTAGAGCATTCAGAAATAATTATTTTTCCTATTCTATTTCTACATTTCAATTGCTGAAAGTTCTTCAATTAGTGAAATTTCTGAGGCTTTGGATGAAATCTATTGTGTGTGTACATACACATATGCACACACATGCACACACAGGCATGCTTATGTACATATTCATATATATATATATATATATATATATATAATTTTCTAGAAGGTATATAATTACTGAATCTGGCTTCTGTAATACCTCCCTGCCTTCTAATCCTTGGCTCTATTTTAATTGAATGTGTTCAATACTTGGAAAAATACAAGGTGGAAAACAGTTAACATCATGGAAAAAAACAGTGCAAAGGTGTCAAAGACAGAAGGGACCCTGAGGTGGGCTGGCAGTAGAAAAAGCAGGCTTAGCAGGACCAATTGACATTTCCAGGGAAGTAGATTGAAGTTCCCAGGAGTTCTTTTGGGTTTTGTAAAAGGAAAGTGTGAGTATGAAAACACAGTGTATGGTGTCTAGAGCCTAGTCAGAGTTCCTGCATTACCAGTAACCTACCATTTCATTTCCCCTCTCCTAGGAGATATTTTGTAATTCATCCATTCATTCTTTAACACTTCAACGTGGTATAAAATCTGTATGTTTTACTTGCCAGGGAACTCAGTACAGTACACGAGTCACGCCCTAGACTGTGGAGCCAACTTGAAGGTCCTTCTTATAGTGTGGAAGAAGGAATTGAAACCTAGAGCAGTTGATTGACTCACCCAGATTCACCCGTTACTGAAAAAAAAAAAAAAACAGGACCAAAAGTCAGTTAGCCATTTCTCATCCTGTGCACTGTTATTCAGCCCACATTCAAATGATGAATTACATTAATGTAAAATTCGGATAAGTCAGAAAAATACTATTGTCATAACATAGGTATAATTTCCAAACTGACATTTGTATGCATTCTTAACATACAACCATTTTCACACACAAAAATGGGCTAAATGAAATGAAATCTGAATGTTTAAATAAAACAGTGGACTTTGACAAGTAAACAAGAAATTTTACTATTACAAAGCAATTCTTAGTTTGTTATTTTTAACATTATTTAAAAGCGTAAAAATTAATATAAAAAAGAATACACATCAGGAGAAAATGGGCTCTTGTCCTGGAATTATGTCAGTTGTTAGACTTTGGCAAGATTATTTAACTTTTCCAAGTCTCACCCCTTCAGTTTTTTGGAAAAATGAATGTATTTCTGTGTTAGTCAACTCTTTGTTACTGTGACAAAATACCTGAGATGATCAACTTGTATGGAGCAAAGATTTATTTTATTTTGACTCATGGTTTCATTCTGTGGTCACTTGGCCTGTCTGAAATGGAACACCATGGTGGGCAGTGTGTGGTAGGGCAGATCTGCTTACTGCATGGTGGCCTGGAGGGAGGAGTGGAGTTCATTGAACAGAAGAGATTGAACAGAGCTAATTTAAAAAGCAGACTCAGAATTCTTCTCATCTCTTGGCTTACTGGGCATTATAAACTTATTTGTCTTAATGATAAGTCCTCATTTTAATCCCAGCTATGGGGAACATTGCAGAGTTATGGAGGAAAAACCTGGCATATTTTGGCCTGATTCCAGTGTTCAGAAAGTACAATTAAACATATGAAGAGTAACAGACTAGTTTTATATGTAAAAAGGGAGGTAATTAGCATCAATATGCAACAAGAAAATAGGATTTTAATATTATAATTTTTTTTTTTTTTGAGAGAGAGAGAATCTTTTTTTGTAGATGGACACAACACAATGCCTTTATTTTTATGTGGTGCTGAGAATCGAACCCCGGTCTCGCGCGCTATGTGAGCGCTCTACCACTGAGCCAAAATCCTAGCCCAATAATATTACAAAATTTTTCTAACTGGGTAAATTTGTCTCTAAAATTCAACACGGTGACACTTAAGTTTTCCATAAAAAGCATATTTTTGAATGGAGAAAAAAAATTCATTTTTCAGAAAATAATCAAAATTTCAGATTGTAAAAAGTCTCAATTGATAAAGGTATAGATATTTTAAATTAAATTGGGGAAATTATATAATTGCTTGCATTCTTTTTCAGTAGTCATGTAAAATGTTTTCCTTAATAAACTCTCAGGAAAATTTTTAAAATTAACTTTTTAAATTTATTCTAATTTTTTTTTGAGAGAGAGAGAGAGAGAGAGAGAGACAGAGAATTTTTTAATATTTATTTTTTAGTTTTCGGCGGACACAACATCTTTGTTTGTATGTGGTGCTGAGGATCGAACCGGGGCTGCACGCATGCCAGGCGAGCGCGCTACCGCTTGAGCCACATCCCCAGCCCTCTAATTTATTATATATGACAGCAGAATGCATTTCAATTCATATTACACGTATAGAGCACAATTTTTCATGTCTCTGGCTGTACACAAAGTAGATTCACACCATTCGTGTCTTCATACATGTACTTAGGGTAATGATGTCCATCTCATTCCACCGTCTTTCCTACTCCCATGCCCCCTCCTTTCCCCTCCCTCCCCTTTGTCCTATCTAGAGTTCATTTCCATTCTCCCTCCTATCCCTATTATGACTCAGCATCCTTATATCAGAGAAAACACTTAGCATTGGGTTTCTTGGGATTGGCTTACTTCATTTAGCATCATATTCTCTAACTCCATCTATTTATCTGTGAATGCCATGATTATATTCTCTTTTAATGCTAAGTAATATTTCATTGTGTATCTATACCACAGTTTCTTTATCCTTTCTTCTACTGAAGGGCATCTATGTTGGTTCCACAATTTAGCTATTGTGAATTGTGCTGCTATAAACATTGATGTGGCTGTGTCCCCGAAGTATGCTGTTTTTAAGTCCTTTGGGTATAAACCAAGGAGAGGGATAGCTGGGTAAAATGGTAGTTCCATTCCCAGTTTTCCAAGGAATCTCCATACTGCTGTCCATATTGGCTGCACCAATTTGCAGTCCCACCAGCAATGTGTGGGTATAGCTTTTTCCCCACATCCTCCCGAAGACTTACTGTTGTTTGTGTTCTTAATAGCTGCCACTCTGACTAGAGTGAGATGAAATCCTAGAGTGGTTTTGATTTGCATTTCTCTAATTGCTAGAAATGTTGAACATTATTTCATGTATTTGTCGATTAATTGTATATCATCTTCTGAGAAGTGTCTGTTCAGTTCCTTGGTCCATTTACTGATTCTGTTATTTTTTTTTCCAGTGTTAATTACAGTTATCTCATACCAGATAAAGGCACCAAAAATATACAGTGGAGAAAAGATAGCCTCTTCAACAAATGGTGCTGGGAAAACTGGAAATCCATATGCAACAAAATGAAATTAAGCCCCTATCTCTCACCATGCACAAAACTCAACTCAAAGTGGATCAAGGACCTAGGAATTAAACCAGAGACCCTGCGCCTAATAGAAGAAAAACTAGCCTCAATCTCCATCATGTGGGATTAGGCTCCAACTTCCTTAATAAGACTCCTATAGGGCAAGAATTAAAAGCAAAATTGATGAATGGGATGGATTCAATCTAAAAGCTTCTTCTCAGTGAAATCAATTTCTCAATGGCCTCATTTTGGTTTACTAATTTTGAAAGCACACACTGTCGTGCAAACAAGGGGAAGTGAGCTGGAGCGCATACATCAGACCTTAGAGAGGAGCAATTTTTGAGAGAACATGCAGTGTTGGGACTGTCACAGGTGTACTGTCCCTGACACTGAGGCTATACCTAGCAATCCAGTAGTATGGTGTGCTGGTGAAAGACTCTAAAAGAGGGAATGCTTGGGAATAATGATTGGGAGACATCACCCTGCCATGGTCAGGAGTTGGATGAAGATCTTTCAAAGGTGGACGAGGACCTTTTGCGCTCTTTTCAGTTGCACATGTGGTTGTTATAGCATCTTGGCCAGAAGCATGACTTTGCTCTTGTTTTTACTTGGAAACTAAGCATGGTTTAAAGGTGTCATGAGTACCATATCGACAGTGGGTAGACTGTGGTGGCTTTATAACATATCACCTAGGCTAGGCTCAGCTTCCTTTCTTAGAATTCTCTTCACTATAGCTTTCCCATTGGGGTGGGCCACAAGACAGATTTTTGTGAGACTTGGAGGATGGATGCAAAGCACCACTCTATTGTTTTCAGAATAGAAAGTCAGTGCAAGTGCTGTTGACAGCGCCACACTGTGTTTGGTGCTGGTATGAAACACTAGCCAAGCTGGTGATTGCTCTACCTTCCTCTGAATCCTTCTTTAGCCTCCTTGACCCCTGCCTGCTCCAGGTGATTTTAGTTCCCAGTCCAAGAGCACCAACTTGTGGCAAACTGATCTCATCACTGAAGTCAGAGATAGGGAAGATCTATTTGGGTTCCAATTTATCCTGGTGGGTTTCAGCTTAGAATTTCCTCTTTCCTCCATTTTCTACCTGTCTTCCCTTCTTGACCTCTTGCTTTGTAGGATTTAAACTTTAATATCAGTTGCAAAGATAACAAGTTTGCAGAATATTTTATGCTGACTTTTGCAATTACCTAAACTCAAGCTATGCATAAGTTCTATATATCTCCTGGCCTTCCCACTTCTCCTCTTGAATGCTGATTCAAGAAGAATCTTGGTGCCAAGAGTTGAAACACAATTTGGTACCAAGAAATGAGTTATTCTGTAGGGCTAAGAAATGGTTGGATGGCGGCAAGAATGAAATGAGTCATAAATGATGATCAACAATGTTAAGAGTGAGATGATAATTTGGGTGGGATCTAGATGATCCTTTCGGAGGGCAACACCAGAGCTATCCCCCTACTGTTTGCACTTGGGGAGTGACCAGGGGAGTGTATCTCCCAACAGAGCAAGTAATACCATAGAATAGTTCCTACTTTTTCTCTTATATTCACTACTATTTCTTTAAAATTTTTTTTAGTTGTAGATAAACACAATACCATTATTTTATTTATTTATTTTTATGTGGTACTGAGGATCAAACCTTAGTATGCCTCACACATACTAAGCAAGCGCTCTAACACTAAGCCAAAACCCCAGCCCCTTACTACTATCTCTTACTCATCTAACCAGTGGGTTTCTGATTCCTTCTTCTCTCTTTCCATATTTCAATTGTCTATTTGTGAGTAACAAATTACCCCCAGTAAGTGTTTGTTTTTCATGAGTTTGTGAATCAACTGGTACGTTCTTGGGGTTGTGTCACACATCTGTCAGCTTGGCTCAGTGGCCTGGTTTGCGATAATCTGGTCTAGAATTGCTTCAGATGGGAAAGACCCTGTGGTAATGGGCAACCCCATCCACCAGCAGCTCCTGTGGGCTTCTTCTCATGAAGGTGGCAGGATTCCAAGAGAGGAGCTGGGAATATTCCAGTGGTTTTATAAGTCTCTGTGTGACAAACCTTCCTAACTCCCACTGGTCAAATCAAGCCAGATGACTGGTCCCAGAAGGGAGGGAGCTATACAGTCACAGATCGGAGGGATGGATGGGTGCAGGAGAATCACAACTGCAGCCATTACTGCAGCCACATAACCACTAAGCCACTAAGCTCCAGTGATGAGAACTTTACAAACTCTTGAGACTATTTCCTTATTTTTGGTTTCTCTGCCACTAACTTCTTTTTTTTTTCTTAGACTTTTTATTGTTGTTTTTACATAATGCATACAAAGTGAAGAGAGGAGACATGATCTCGCATATACGATTGAGAGCCTTCGGTATGACACTAAGGCCATTGGATGTAATGGATAAAGGAAAGGGCCCTGGTCCCAGATGGTTTTGGGTTCAAAATCTCATATCCTTCACTTCTAGTTGCAATAATGCACAACATTCTTCTTCCTTTTTTTTCTTTTTAAAGTCCTCCCTCGTCTATGGGATAAATAGCTAAGGCCATAGCCCCTGTGCTATGTTAAGTAATGTTTCTATTAAATTCATGTTCACCTAATGTGATGGTTAATCTGAATTGTCAACTTGAGTGGATTCAGAGATGCCTATGATTAAGAGGCTTTCCTGGGTGTATCAATGATTAGATGTTTCTCGAAATGATTGGCTTGTGAGATAGGAAACTGAGTGAGACCCACCCTAAATGTGGGCAACAAGGTTTTCTAGCTTGGGGGCCAGAATGGAATACAAGGTGGAAGAAGGAAGCTGCAGTGGAGTAAGCTGGATTCTTCCTGAGTGGGTGCTTTGATTCCTGCTGCAATCAGCTGAGGGCATCAGCCTCCAGCTCCTCATGCTTCCAAAGCTGACTCTGACCAGCAACCTTCAGGGAGCCACCAGGCCTTCAATCCTGGACTGGGGCTGCATCATTGATCCCTTCTGTTCTGAGGCTCCAGCTTCTTGGAGTGAGCAGCTACTGGTTCCTCCAGCTCTCCAGGCTGCAGACGGCCATTATGGGACCATCCAGCTTGTGGTCATGTAAATTAATCTGATAAATCCCCTTTTGTATTCATACATATGCATATATTTCCTATTGCTTGGGTTCCTCTAGAGGACCCTGACAAATACACCTAGAAACTGATACACAGAAAGATTACAGATACATAGGAAGAAGGCCACACGAAGAAGAGAATAAGATAATAGAATTCGGCATGCGCAAACCAAAGGCACGGAATTGCTGGCAACCACAGAAAGCTAGGAAGAGACAGGGAATGTCCTATGCTGGAGACTTTGAGAGAGCTGACTGCTGATACCTCCATTCTGGACTCTTATCCTCCAGATAGGTGTGAGAATAAATTTGTGTGCGAATAAATTTCTGTTGTCCTAAGCCTTCTAGTTTGTGATAATTTCTTAGAACAGTCCTAGGAGACTAATACAGTTTCCAAACTAGTTTTCCTTCCATCCCTATAGTAAATGAGAATTCATCTTTGCATTACCTGAAAGGGAACTTTCCAAAATATAAATCTTTCCATGAGATTCTTCTATTTTAACATTTCCTGGGAGGCTTTGGAGTAAACTTAATATTTTCAGAATGGTACGGAAAGATCTGCATCATCTAGTTCCTCTGTAAACCTCTCCGGCTGCAACTCTCTCCCCTCCCACACAAACACTGCAAGACCCAGCCTTGAGTAAAACTAACAGTTCATCACAGGATCTCACTTGCTAATCAAGTTTTAAACTCACCTCAGGAACCCATTGTTGATTTTTTTTTTCTGACCACTTAGAATTGGCCAGGATCTTTATGTCTTCTCTGTGGAACATTTCATATAGGGCTTTAATTGTTCAGCTATTTATGTCTCCTACACCAGATGTTAGGCTATTGGGCAACTGATATTCCTTGGATATAGTATGAGTTCAATAAATAATTTTTGTTTGAAGGTACAAAAACAGATGGATGGGGTAACAGAGGAAATGGAGCATAGCTTGGTTTGGCTGAGAAATCTGAAAGTCTTTCTTGGAAACCATCTTCCTAGCTATCTCTTTATTCTCTGGGAGGAGTTAAAATTTATATATAAATTTTCCAATTTTTCTATAAGTCCCAAAGGACCTCGAATTCATTCTTATTTCTAAAAGGAATACTTCCCCTCCTTTTGAAACTTATTAAAATGTTCCAATGGGTGTTTTCTAACGGAGTCCTACAGTGTGCTTCTCATAACGCTCAGGAGTTAGCTAAGCAAAGATTTGCCATTTTTTTCTTCCCACCAGAAAAAAAGCTCCGTGAGAGCAGGGACTTAGCTTGCTTGTTTACTGGTGTGTCCCCAGGACCGAGAGCTGCAGCTGACACGTGTGAACATTCACTGAGTATTTGTGGAATGATAACTTTGTTCACAGAGCTGTTTTGACTATCTCAATGTGACTGCCTCAATTTTTTTAAAAGAAGGATTTGATTTCACTTGTAGTGTTTTAGGGTTTTTAAAGATCACTTAGTTTTTTTTAAGTTTAATAACTTTTGGGCCCTTTGAAGACATTTCCTTGTTTCTGACTGCTTTTACTCAATAGAGATGTACAGGCATGCTGTTTGGTAGCCGTTTGGTTGAAGCGGGTTCATTCTCTTACCTCACACAGTATTTTGAATCACAATAACAGGTACACTGTTTTAGAAAGTGAACTCTGTATATTCCATCATTTTATTTTCTTTGGCTTCTTTGTGGGCCTATCTATGAGTGTGTGCAGGTGTATCTGTGAGTGTGCGTGTTTGTGAGTGTGTGTGGCAGGAGGGAGAGACTTGGTAAGGCCCAGCAACTAGCTGTGGTGTAATTACTTCACAGTGAGCTCAAATTTTTCCTGAGTCATCCTGTCCCCTTGTCATTCTTATATCAAATCCAGAAACTTAATAATGTACACTAGATCACCTTTACAATTTTAAGGAATAAAGAATTGTAAAACTCCTTCATGGAAATAAATGTGATAATATGACCATAAATGATGCATGAAATTTCTTTTTTAAAAATTCCTTAATTTTTTTTTTTTTGTTTTTTGATATGTTCCGCTGGAAGCTAATTCATGTTGTTTGTTCTCCCTGTGTTCTATGGATCTGTAAATTGGATAAGCAGCGTTTCCATAGAATTAGGCTGTGACTGTAAATAAATTAACAGTAAAACAATGATACCCACGATTCTAGTCAATGGGTTTGATTTATTCATAAAATGTGTTACGTCTTTGTGTGTTTTTTGTGTAAAGTTTCAGAGACATGAGAAATTCTCTCCAATTTTCCAGGATATAGAAAACTTCTTGTTCTGCAGCAATTAAGCCCTGGGTTGGCCAGGGAAAATTAATGGAAGACATTCCAGAAATAAAAGATATTTATTGAAAATGTCTCCCTTGTTGGTTTCTAAGGATTCCCTACCATGATATAAGCACTCCAGACATGTAGATCATATGTTGCTTCACGAAGGCAAAGATTGGCTGGGGAAATATGAAGACTGTTTTGCTCCAACCATCCATCCTTCCATCCTTCCATCCACTCATCTATTTTCCTTGCCAACTAGCTGTGTTTATTAGGTACCTGCAATACTGGAATGATACTAGGGGCTTCACTACCCTTGTATCATTTAACATGTATAAAAACCTTGACCATTTTATTTTTACAGACAAGGAAATTGAGACTCAGGGTGATCAAGTAATTTGTTCAAGAAACTTGTCTGCAAACAATGGAGCCGGGCTAAAATTCAGGTATGCCCAAGTCCAGGCATAAACACAGTTGCCTCTTTTGGTGGTTCTTCTTCAGAATGGAAGGTGTAAGGAATGGAAGTTCAGTAGTTGGTTTGACAGGCTCAACTTGCCTTAAAATGTTCGGTATTTGAGGGTCTGGGGAAAGGACTGCTCGTAGTTTGTGTTATGTCTTTGTCTGAATGATGAAAAGGCATCTCATTTTTCAAGCCAGACCCTGAGCTGGATTCTAGCTCTATTTATCTCCTTGTCGGTGTCCTAATGCCAAGTCTCACAGGAGTGGAGGTCAGGAGACCCACTTCTACCCAATCTGCCACTCTCACCCCCACTCCTCAGCTTCATTTATAAAAGGAGACTGGAAGTGTGATATTACAGATGTATAGTTAAAAAGTAGCCTGTTTCCACCATTCTGGAAGCAAGGGAAGCACTTAGTTCAGAATCCTTGGCTAGACCTGCAGTCTGGCTGCAAACCCTGTTCCTCGTGTGTCTCAGCGTGACTTCTGCTCCACACCAGCTGAAGTATCTCAGGGTATTTTACATCAAGCAAGGTTAAGAAGGTTTGTACAAACAATAAATGGAAAATGATATAAAGGTTAATAAAACAATAAAAAATCTAGCAGATTAAAATAGCATGTAAGCATCCCATTTTGTATTCCAAGTTAAATATTGGAACACAGTAAAAGTACAGTTTTTATTTTTATTTATTTTTGCTACGTGGGTGCTATGGTGACACGATGTCAAGGTAGTTGAGAAGGTGGGCAAGTGATTATGGAAGAGCTGAGCTATTGTGGTTTATCCTGAACAGGAAATGCAGATGGAGCAGAGATTGGTAGGTCGGAATGAAGTGGAGGTGTGGGACTGGAGGCCTCCGGGGTGGAGGAGCAGGAGCAAGAGTGATTGAGCAGATGCTGTGTGCCCAGGTGGAACACCTGAAGAAAGTTGGAGAGGGGCACCTATTTGGAGACTAGGGTGGTTGAAGGGGAACTAGATATAGGGTCTCTGGCAATGGAAAGACCAAGGAGACCAAGGAAAGTGGTCAGGGTATTGAAGTGAGCTGTTGAAATTCCCTGGGTGAAATCAGGTCTTGGGAGGAGAAATTATGCAATAAGAAGGGGGCTAATGTCACCTAAGACAGATGGTGACATGAGGGAATGGAAGCCTTGAAAGAGAAACATCTGCCACACAGGTTGCAAAGAGGCCTGGAGGTGGCACTGGGACATGGCCTGGCATGATCTCCAAGGGGAAGACAGGGAATGTGTTATCTCAGGAGAAAAGCTGGTTTCCATAGGAGAGCTTGGGAAATGCACAGTCAAGCAGTTGAAGACACAGGAAAATCTGTTGAGGATTCCACGGAGGTTTTAGAGGGCTTGGCAGAAAGATCTGAGAGGTAGGTGAGTCTCTGGGCACGTGCATCTGGGAGTATAAGCCCAGAGCAGCAAGGGAGTTGGCTCTGGAAGGATGTGGGGCATGAGGGCTGTTGCTCACCAGAGATTCCCATGCTGGTATTCTCAGCAGTCTCTTGGTGTCTGGTGAGAGGAGAGAAATAGCAGCATCTCAGGAGGCCCCAGCTGCTTCTGAAATTAACTACTTTTCCTGCAAACTTTTGGTAGAGGACATCAAGTTGATCCCAAGTGATTGCTGCTTCTTATATACAGTAATTAAAGTGTTTTAAGATTTGTACTAGGAATGTGGACTTTTTACTGGAGGGTGTTGTGGGAGATTAAGCAGGATACACAGAAAGCAAAGTAGCTAATGCCGTGTTTCTTGATTTGTAAGAATGAATTGCAACCACGTGTTATTTCTTATAATGTCAAATTAGCTTTAATGGTGGAGTTTTTTGGGTCTTCTAAATATAGAGTCACATCATCAGCAAATAGTGATAGTTTGAGTTTTTATTTCCTATTTGTCTAAGTGCTCTGGCTAGAGTTTCCAGGACTATGTTGAATAGAAGTGGTATAAGAGGGCATTCTTATCTTGTTCCAGTTTTTAGAGGGAATGCTTTCAATTTTTCCCTATTTATAATGATGTTGGCCTTGGGTTTAGCATATGCAGCTTTTACAATGTTGAGGTTTGTTCCTAGTATCCTTAGTTTTGAGTTCATCAAAGTATCAGAGTGTAAAATTAACATCCACAAATCAATTGTGTTCCTATACATCAGTGATGAATCAACTGAAAGAGAAATTATGAAAACTATCCCTTTCACAATAGCATCAAAGAAAATAAAATATTTGGGAATCAATCCAATAAAAGAGGTGAGAGACCTCTACAATGAAAACCACAGACTATTACAGAAAAAAGTTGAAGAAGATCTTAGAAGATGGAAAGATCTCCCATGTTCTTGGATAGGCAGAATTAATGCTGTCAAAATGGCCATACTACCAAAACTGCTATACAGATTTAATGCAATTCCTATTAAAATCCCAATGACATTCTTCATATAAGTAGAAAAAGCAATCATGAAATTCGTTTGGAAAAATAAGAGGCCCAGAATAGCCAAAGTAATCCTTAGCAAGAAAAGTGAAGCAGGAGGTGTCATAATACCAGACCTTAGAGTATACTATAGAGCTATAGTAACAACAACAGCATGGTATTGGCACCAAAGCAGACATGTAGACCAATGGTACAGAATAGAAGACCCAGAGACAAACTCACACAAATACACTTATCTGATACTAGAAAAAGGCATAGCCTTTTCAACAAATGGTGCTGGGATAATTTCAAACCCACATGTAACAAAACGAAATTAGACCTCTGATTCTCACCCTGCAAAGTCAAAGTGGATCAAGGACTTTGACACTGGCCAGAGACCCTACACCTACTAAAAGAAATTGTAAGCCCAACTCTTTATCATGTCTGCTTAGGAACCAAATTCCTCAACAGGACTCCTAAAGCATAAGAAATAAATCAAGAATCAATAAATGGAATGGTATCAAACTAAAAGCTTCTTTACAGCAAAGGAAATAATCAAGAACATGAACAGAGAGACTACAGAATGGGAGAAAATCTTTGCCACCTGCACCTCAGACAGAGTATTAATCTCCAGGATATATAAAGAACTCAAAAAACTTAACACCAAAAAAAAAAAAAACAACAAAAAACCCCCACAAAACAACCCAATCAATAAATGGGTAAAGGTATTGAATGGACACTTCACAGAAGAAGAAATACGAATAGTCAAAAAATATAAGAGAAAATGTTCAATATCTCTAGCAATTAGAGAAATGTAAATTAAAACTGCAAGGAGATATCATCTTACTCCAGTCAGAATGGCAATTATTGGGCTGGGGATGCAGTTCAGAGGTAGACACTTGCCCAGCACATGAGAGGCACTGAATTTGAACCCCAACACCACATAAAAATGAATAAATAAAATAAAGGTATCATGTCCATCTACAACTAAAAAATTCAGAAAAAAAAGAATGGCAATCATCAAGAATAAACAAGTAACAATATGTTGGCCAGAATGTGGGGGGAAAGGGTACGCTTATTCATTGCTGGTGTAACTGCAAATCGGTATAACCACTCTGGAAAGCAGTTATGGAGATTGCTCAGAAAACTTGGGGAATGAAACCACCATTTGACCCAGTTATCACCCTCTTTGGCATATACCCAAAAGACTTAAGATGAGCATACTGCAGTGATGCAGCCACATCGATGTTTATAGCAGCTCAATTCACAATAGATAAGCTACGAAACCAACCAAGGTGCCCTTCAACAGACGAATGTATTAAGGAAATGTGGCATATGTACACAATGGAATATTACTCAGCCATAATGAAATTATGGCATTTTCCAGTAAATGGATGGAACTAGAGGCTATTAGGCTAAGTGAAATAAGCCAATCCCCCCCAAAACAAAGGCCAGATATTCTCTCTGACATGCAGATGCTAACTCACAATAGGCAGAGGGGAGGAAGGAGTGGAGGTTAGCCAGACTGGGAGAGGGGAAAATGGCGGGAAGGAAGGAGGGTTGGGAATGGGAAAGTAGAATGAGTCAGACATAACTTTCCTATGTTCATACATGAATGCACTACCAGTGCAACTCCACATCATGTACAACCACAAGAATGGGAAGTTATACTCCATGTATATATAATATGTCAAAATATATTCTACTGCCATATATAACTAAAAAGAACAAATAAAAAACTGCAAAAACATTAGGTTTTTAATTTAATGTTGGACCAGCATGAATGGAAAACCACCTGGGCATTGGGAAGGTGGTAATCCCCTTCCTTGAGCACTTATATCTTATGGTGGAGGAAGTAAGCATGTGCAGGTCTGAGATGATGTGGAGGAAGGGCAAGAGTGTGGAGCCTGTGTGAAATCTGCAGAGAAGAGGTGGGTACCTCTGAGTGGGAGAGGCGGATACCTCTGAGTGGGAGAGGTGAGTCAGAGTGTTTGCCTACGAGCTTCTTCCTGAGAGTCTGAGCTGAGGATGATTTGTGGAGGGGCTATATCACCAGCCCTATTAATTAAAGACAGAATTACTGGGAATAAAAACTTCTGAAACTTCAGTGTCTTACCCACAAATAGACTTGTATCTCTGAGATCATAGGAGACGTAGGACCTGGGCATTCAGTTATTATCCTAGTTCATATGATAGAGACAGTGGATAAGGCCATTCCATCAACAGAAGGGTTGTGTAGTTCCACTCAGGTGAAACGCCATGGGTATATTGGGAAGAGCATGACTATGTTGGAGATAAGAGCCAAGGACAATGGTTGGCAGCCCAAGTGGGAGTCTAGTCCAGGGTCTGAACATCATCAGCAAACTCCATGCCTGTGCTTTATAAAGAATCCTGGTGGTAAGCAGTGTAGTCATTTATACACCTACAGGGTTGGCAGGATTCTGGCTCTTGGGAATAGAAGCAGAGCATGGGAAACCATCCCAACATTCTCAAGTGATGAGTTAGCCACATTTATCTCCCCAGACCCATAGAGTTTCTTAGACTAATTGCTTCTACAGATGAAATTGTTGGTTGTCCTGATAGTTTCAACATACTTCTGCTATGCAGGCAGAGAGGAGTGTTGTTATGGGCATTTCATAATCTGTCAAGACCTTTCATGGGAAGCCTAAAAAGCCAACTGAGAGGAGTCCATAGAACATTGCTGTCCACGGTATGGAAGGCATTATAGATAACATTGACTTCTGAAAGCTGATTTGGAAAACTAGATTGTATTAGAAAATAATTTTATCTCCTTCCCAAGCAAAGAAAGAAGATAATTTTTATTCATGTGGAAATGAGAATACTTTTGGAAATTTGGGGTGTGAACATTTCCCTTTGAAAATCTGAAGAAAGGCACAATGTATTTGCAAAATCTCTTCCAATATCCACTACAATCTTCTTATAAAAATGGACAATGTCAATGATGTTTTTGCAGAAATCAAGCACAGTGGTCATTAGTCAATATTTATTAGTTGAACTAATTGAATTAGAGAAAAATATAGTGGCAAATTCCATTAAATAAAGCATATAAGATACTGTTGTGCCTAGTATTATGGAGATATCAAAAAACACACCAGTTAATTCTCAAAGAAATCCATTATTCCCTTCCCATGTGAATATTCTATTTCTCTCTTCTTTGTGTGTTTGTGATGTTGCAACATACTCTTAGGGCTCAGAACTTAGGCTGAAAAGCCTCTGATAGATTTGATACTGACTATAAAGTTTTCAAATTATTCATGGTGGGGTGTGTGGGGGGTGGTGGTGATGGTGGATGGTGGGCCCAACAGAGCCCACTGCACTGGTAAAGTAGACTCTGGTGAAGTGACAACTTCACACCTTATAATTTTTAAATTTATAATATTAGACATAGCATTGTCCCAGCCTACGAAAAACAACTCAGATTTTACCTTTTCTAAATCTTTTCGAGCTGTCTTCTTATTTGGATAAAAGGACATCCAAATAATTAATATCAAGAAAGAGTGATCTGAACCCTTCTCTGAATGCATCTCCATAGTTTGAGACAAGAGTTTGTAAAAAGGATCATTCAACCATCTTTCTGTTTGGTCATTTATCTTGGGTCTTAGGGGTACAAAATTACTCACTGTCCTCAATCCATGTCAGAATCTCTACCTCAATCCCCACAGTGTCTGGTTTCTCATTTGCTTTTTCTCTTTATACTCATTCACCATCAGAGCATGATTCTAAGGTGTTTGGTGTGTCTCCTTTATGTGCGTTCTTGAAAGCATGCATTGTTGCTGATGTACATGCAAATTTTGTATAAATGGTATCCTAGTTGGATTCCTGGAAGCTCAGATGGAGACAGGGAGTCTGGTGAGTGATTTACTGAGGAAATATTTATAGAAGAAGAGGAGCTAGGCAAAAAGGACAGATGAGGGGAGGGAAATAAGCAGGGATATGACCTCAGAGACTGGTGTCAGTCTGATCACACAGGGAACATGAGTTTCACATCAGAGCTAGTTGACTTTGAAGCAAGGGACTAGCATAACTGTTTACCCTGTAAGTCAGCCACTGGCTGAGTATCCCCCCTCCTGGATGTGGGTAGTGCTAGCTCCCAGGGCAAGGAGGCTCCCAGGGGCAGGCAGCGTGAGCTACTGGCAATCAACCTAACCACATGGCTGGGAGAGAGGTGGACCTGCCAAAGAGAATCTAGGTTGGCTACCAACAGTGTCTCTACAGAAGCCCTTGTGTTTTAGAGCAGTTTGACTCTACCCAGGCACAGCTTCTCCAGGATTCTCTTTGGTTTCAAGCTCTGAAAATGTATAAGAAGAGCATTAGTTAGACGGCAGTCCCTATTACTGTAGTGGGTCCCAAGGTTTTAACTGATCTTTTTCATCTTCCTCTTCCACTACTCAGTCTATATTCCCTTCCCTTTGGTTAGCATTTCTGCCAGACTAGCTTTAGATTTCATAGGGATCTTCCCTCTGGTAGAAGCCTCTGTGCACGGGACACAAGGACCTCTAATCTCCCAGTGGCTAAAGTTGTAAAGACGGGAAGCACAAATTCCCGCTCTGGGTAATGGGGAATGATGGCAAGCACTTCTACCCTGACTTTTTGCTTGTGGTTTCAGGAGCCATGTATTTTACCAGCGGAGGACACAGCACAATGTAATAGCTTTGGTTTAGTATGCCTGTCCCACTTGGAAAGACAGTCTTTCACCTTCACAGGGATCATATCTAAGCTGGCATCTTGCTTTGCTGGATCAGATGGGCAACTTTTTTTTTTTTAACATTTGGGGGGTTATTCCACATTCCTCAGACTACTGGATCCCTAAAAACTTACTCATATTAAAGTTCTGTGATCATCATAGAACTTTTCTCCCATTGTCTATAAAGTTTTTGTGTTCTACCAAGGCATCTAGAGTATTTGCCATTTCTCATCTATCAGGTCTGATTGGCATGTTTCATTAGAATAGTGAACCACGGTGATATTCATCAGGATTGTCAGGTCAAACACATCCCCTTTAACTATATTATGACAGGCAACAGGAGAATTAATACAGATATGGGCCAAAACTATGAATTTGCACAGTTGTGCATTCTAAACGAATGCATACTTCTCTGATCCTGTTTTCTAAAAGGTATGAAAACTGCATTTGTCATATCTGAAGCCTTGTGCCATATACATGAGACTCTGCTGGTCTCTTCTAGAAACAGAGACCACATTTCAGCACAGCACAATCTCACGTGGAGCTTCAACTTTGTTAAGTGAGTGGTTGTTCACTGTCATCCTCCAAGATACCTTTAGTTTCTTCACATGCCAGAGAAATGAATTAAATGATGATACTGTGGCAATAGCAATCCCTATTTCTTTTAACACTACCTTGAAGGTAGTGTTAACCTTGTCATTCTTCCAAGTTGCAATATTGTTTAGGATTAGCTGTGTTGGTGAAGGTGGTCTCAGGAGCTTCCCCTTGATGTCTCTTACTGTAGTAATTCTGATTCTGTAGGTCAAAGAATCAGTGGGAGCCATCTACCCAACCCTTAGTATATCCATTAACATTATTTATTTGCAAGGTAATGAAATGACCACAAGATGAATCCTCGGACTCTGTGAAACAGACGTGGGCCAGGATTCTATGTATTACCTGACACCTCAACGCTCCCTACACTCCTGCTTTAACAGAAGGGGTTCCATGGGGCTTAAGGTGCCTGAGTGAACTTGAAGTTGGTTCCTGTGTTCCTTTCCCCAGTGTGTAGCTACCTAGGCAAATGGATCTAGTCCCTTTGGGGAGAACATGGAGAATGGGTACCGCCCCGTTTGCATGCTGCTGCAGGATCCTTGGGGGCTGGGGTTGTGGCTCACAGATCCTTTGTAGTGGGAGTTTGGCCTCTCTTTGACTTGATGTGTTCAGTTCATTAGTCATCTAATTTGTGCTAATTCCCCAAAAGCTATTTCTCAAGTTAAAAACATTCAGTAACCTGCATGAATTGACAAATTCAAAAATTGATAATATGGATTTTCCCAGAGGAGCAATCATCTCTGAAGTGGTATCCGGCATGGTAATTCCTGCCCTCAAGGAGTTCACAATTCATTTACAAAATCAATATCTATACACTGGAAAGGTTGGTGAAGTCTGTTCAGTATATGTCCTATTGCAGTTCATCATGAAAATTTTTTTTTCAGTATTTTTATCTCACCTAACAATGTCATGTTCAGAGAAATGGGATTTTTGAAGTCTGTGTGCACAAGATTAATGCTATTCCTCGCATGGGGTTCCACCTATAAAACTGAAATCCTCTGCAGATTTAGCTCCTGTGATAAAATGTAAATTATTTACTCCTTCAATTTAGGGATTTCTAATTAGAAAAGCCACATATAATCACTTTCTAGGAATTGGGATAAATGCAAAATGCATACAACTCCTGAAATTGAGTGGGTTAAATTGAGAAAAGAAGAAACAAACCTCTTCTGTTAACAAGTAAATATTATACAATCAGCAAAGAATACCCCATGGAAATACAAACTAAATTTTCTCTGTAGATTAAGGTTATGCTTCCCCAATATTAGTCATATCTTTTTGGGTTCCCAGGAGATGCTAATTTCAGGAAAATATCTAGAGAAATCTATAGGAGGTAATTTTCATTTGGTTCAAATGATGCACCAGGGATTTCTTAAATCTAAGCTTAAATAGATTAAATTTACTTTTATTTACAGTCTCTTCAAATAACTTTCTTTAAAGACATCATTCTTTTAAATAAAGAGCCTTGGCTCACCCCAAGTTCTCCCTTAATTACAAAAAGCTAAGTAGAATGCTTCCAAATTTAAAAAACAAGTTTTCTTAATAATTTTAATGATCATTTTGTAAAAGGGAAACCTGTTTTGTTGCTCCTTTTATTTTTTTGACTTTCACAATTGATTAGATGCCTAAAAATATTTATGCAGGAAATACAAAATACCTCTCTATAGATAACAGTAAGTTTTCTTTTGTTACAGGGGCATTAGAAAGAGTATACCACGTCCCCATCCTTAAATTATATGTACTTAAAAACAAATCATGTTTAACTAATAAATGTGTTGAAGAATTGATAGTGAAGATTCGATTTCTAAAGACAATGTCCCTAAGTGCTGTTAAAAAAAGAAATTTAAAAAAAGAGGTTTGAGCAATATAGGAAGATCTTTAGTCTGCCTTGCATACCATGGTCCACCACTCCTGAAAAACTTGGCTAACTTTTTTTTTTTAAATTTTTTTATTGTTGGCTGTTCAAAACATTACATAGTTCTTGATATATCATATTTCACACTTTGATTCAAGTGGGTTATGAGCTCCCATTTTTACCCCATATATAGATTGCAGAATCACATCAGTTACACATCCATTGATTTACATATATTTTTTTTATTATTTAATTTTTTATTGTTGGCTGTTCAAAACATTACATAGTTCTTGATATATCATATTTCACACTTTGATTCAAGTGGGTTATGAGCTCCCATTTTTACCCCATATACAGATTGCAGAATCACATCAGTTACACATCCATTGATTTACATATTGCCATACTAGTGTCTGTTGTGTTCTGCTGCCTTTCCTATTCTCTACTATCCCCCCTCCCCTAAACACAACACACACTCCTCTCCACTCTCTCTCTCNTAAACCTATAGAGAACTTTTGGTAATATCGCCATTTTGATGATGTTAGTTCTGCCTATCCATGAACAGGGTATATTTTTCCATCTTCTAAGATCTTCTTCTATTTCTCTCTTTAGGGTTCTGTAGTTTTCATTGTATAAGTCTTTCACCTCTTTTGTTAGGTTGATTCCCAAGTATTTTATTTTTTTTGAAGATATTGTGAATGGAGTGGTTGTCCTCATTTCCATTTCAGAGGATTTGTCGCTGATATACAGGAATGCCTTTGATTTATGCGTGTTGATTTTATATCCTGCCACTTTGCTGAATTCATTTATTAGCTCTAATAGTTTCTTTGAAGACCCTTTTGGGTCTGCTAGGTATAGAATCATGTCATCTGCAAATAGTGATAATTTAAGTTCTTCTTTTCCTATTTTGATGCCTTTAATTTCTTTCGTCTGTCTAATTGCTCCGGCCAGTGTTTCGAGAACTATGTTGAACAGAAGTGGTGAGAGAGGGCATCCCTGTCTTGTTCCAGATTTTAGAGGGAATGCCTTCAATTTTTCTCCATTCAGAATGATGCTAGCCTGAGGCTTAGCATAGATTGCTTTTACAATATTGAGGTATGTTCCTGTTAATCCTAGTTTTTCTAGAGTTTTGAACATAAAGGGATGCTGTACTTTGTCGAATGCTTTTTCCGCATCTATCGAGATGATCATATGGTTCTTATTTTTAAGTCTATTGATGTGGTGAATAACATTTATTGATTTCCGTATATTGAACCAGCCTTGCATCCCAGGGATGAATCCTACTTGATCATGGTGCACAATTTTTTTGATATGTTTTTGTATCCGACTCGCCAGAATTTTATTGAGGATTTTTGCATCTAGGTTCATTAGAGATATTGGTCTGTAGTTTTCTTTCTTTGAAGTATCTTTGTCTGGTTTAGGTATCAGGGTGATGTTGGCCTCGTAGAATGAATTTGGAAAACTTGGCTAACTTTATCCCACTTCTCTTCGTGCCACTGGTTCCTGTGTATGACACATTCCTGAAATCCAGTCCAATTACCCTGTCATACAAGCAAAGTCTTTCTGATACTCACACTCACACTTCCCTCTTTGAGTCCCTGGTGTGATGACTTGTGGCTTTTTACATCAGATTGTGGTCTCTAGACTTGCAAGGGCTCTCTGTCCAGGGCTCTGCCAACTAGAGAGAAATTTCTGAATCCACTGCATGGTGTTTAATGAAATTCATTGGTTTAAGTAGCTTTTAAGTATTCTTGTTTTTTGAGGTTGAACAAATATTGCTCATCACGTGGTAAAGATATTTGGAATGTATATATTTTAAAATATACTGGACCCCCAGCTCAAAGCATATGGAAGCTGAAGAAAACACCATGAACGTCTCCAGGATTTGCTTTCCCCTTTGAGAATTATTCTCTTTTGAAATTTAGCAAACTAATAGCTCTGTTTTTCCTTAAGCTGTGTTCATGAAATGTTGTGTTTAACACAGATATTTTTCTGAGTTAGAGACATTCTGTACAAGTTCATCCACTTATGCACAAAACACTTGACCCTCATTTCATTTGAGTCTTCTTCTAATCAATTTAAATGTTCCATTAGCCTCATTCTCACATATTTCAATATTCATTTCACTCCTTCAACCGCCCCTTCCCCTCAAATAAAACCCTCAGAGGAAGAGCAATTATTTGAGAAAATGAAATCATGTAAATAAGCTCTATTAAAAGAGAAACCAAGTAGTCAGCCATATTAACGATATACAGGGTTTGTGTGTCTGGGTGAAACTACAATAAATATTTATTGTGATGCTTTTTTTATTGAGCATTTCAGGGCCCATCTGTGGTATTAATGGCTTATCAAGGAAACCTATGCATTAAGAGAAACTGTTTTCATTTAGATAAATGGAAGCAGAGGCAAAGGAAAATGATGCAAGGTTCACCTTGTAAAAGTCACAAATTAGATACAAAACACCGCCACAGGCAAATCTGAATTCAATAGAATAAAGCTGGCAGCCATGAACATGAGGTAATAGGCTTATCAAATGAGGTTTTGTATTCTTTTATAATATACGTTTTATGGGGGCCAGTGTAAAACTAGTCAGTAGAAAAAAATATAATTTAAAAAGAAAAATTCAATGAGAGATTCTTTTTTCCAAATTGAAAAACAACCAGTTTCAAATCTGCAACAAATTAAAGGGCCTGGAGAATTTGTAAATGAGCTCCCTCACCTCCTAATGCCTTATGAATGCACCCACAGAATTTCATGTTCTACTCCCATCTGCCATTTTTCCATCCCTCCCTCAAGAAAGGATGAAAAAGATGAAAAACCTGTGTCAACACTAATGACATTAAACACATGGGTACCATTTAAAAAACAGCTATAATGATGAGGTCATTGGCATTATTCTTGGGTGCATTTACCCAACACCCTCTTCTTGGTGCTTTTTATATATATTATTTCATTGGATATTCACAATTCTCCAGAAAAAAAAATGAACCATATCCTTTAAAACAAAATCTGTTTTTATTTAAATATAAACACTCAGTCTGGGGATGGAGCTCAGTGGTACAGCACTTGCCTAACATGCAAGGCCCAGGGTTCAATTCCCAGTAGCACAAAAATAAATAAGAAAAGTCTATGTAGTTATATATAGACACTACATGCCATAAAGGTCTAATGCTGAATCATTGGTCTAAACCTAGGGAATCAGACCTTATCCCTATATCAAGATTGGAGTTTCCTTTGAACTTCTGCCCAAACTATAAATGCACAGAAGTGCATGTGCTTTTCTTATATTATTTGCAAACTCACCTTGCTCAAATTCAGGAGTAAACAGCACACACCTGGATTCCTATCCTTTTTTTTTGTTGTTGTCTCTTTCCTGATATCCTTAACAGCTTCTCACTCTCTCATCCTGCATGGATCACCATCACTTCACAAAATCCTAACACGATAGGAAACTGACCTTCATTCATAAACCATCGCTCATGTACCAGTGCTCTGCCAGGAGCTTTAGAAGGTGGAAACATGACGGATGTGTATGTTGCGAGGCTGCCTACTTATAAGCAGAGGATACCAAAATACTGTGATGTGCAAAAGTGGAATTATATGCAAAGTAGGGCAGTGTGTGGTGGGAATGAAGCCCATTGAAGGAGCAGTGCTTCACGCTAGCTTAAGACCCAGGTTCTGGAGGAGTCATAGGACTTGGTAAAGGCGACAGAGACAGAGTGTAAAAAGAATAGGCAGAAGAAATTAGAAATTACAAGCAGAGGACTGGCCTGTGTAAATACCTGGGGGCCTGAAACTGCGTGGTTGATTTGGCAGTGGTGCCTTGGTTGTTCTACTGGAGCACAGAGTTCTGGGGGTTAGGAGGGCAGGTGTTAGCCCACTCCCATCTTGCTGCTGTCATACAGGGACCCCAAAATTCAGTGGCTTGATAGGATACAAGTTATTTCCTGTTCTTGTGGGAGAACAGTGTGTGTTCTTGATGGTGATTGCTTTTCTTCTCTACCCATGTGGTGATTCCAGGGTCCAACTGCCCTTCATCCTGTGGTTCTGCCGTCCCCCCTCAAACTGTTCCTCTGGTCTCAGTTGACTAAAAGGGCAGGAGGAGAAGGCACACTTACTTCTTAAAATGTCTTAGCCCAGAAATGACGCATCTCCCTTCTGTTGATAATCCTTGGGCAAGAGCTGGTCAGTTGATCCCTCTTAGACATGCACAGACACCAAAAATGCACATTGGATCTACTACTTCTCAATAGCAAGAGAAAGAGGTGTGCAGGTCAGCGAGTTCTCTCAACCCCCAATGACTGACCCTTCAATCATTTTGGCTTCTCACTTATCAGCTCAGTTAGAGGCTAAAACTAGAGCTGAAGAAGTGTGTGGGCAGGTTGGCCGACAGAAGGAGCATGCACGGAAGGATAGTTATCCTCTCCACCCTTCCTGAAGCCCTTAATTTTTCTAGCACAAGTGCACATCCATTGAAAAAAGAATGGACTCAGAAGGTATACAGATGTGACCTCTGGGAGAAGGAAGATTTAGCTATTGGGTAGATGTTTAAAATTTCAGATTGTCTGAAAAACTTGCATTTATTCATACATTGATTCATTTATTTGACAATATGTCCTGGGCACCTATGTATCAGTGTGGTGCTCAAAGAGGAACAGAGCCATAAGTATACCTCTGGGTAGTTGGGATCTAGAGGGTAGTTATCAATTTTTTTTACCCACATTCTTAAGGGTGGCCACATATTCATAGTCAACAACAGTGATTCATGGAGACAGTCATTTTTAACCTGTAGGACTTTCTCTCCCATCCCCACGCCCCAAGGAAGTCAAGACCAAGTCTACACCAATGTGCATGACATAGTATACTCTAGGTGATTCCATTCTTTGGCAGACCATGTCTGTATCCTGTGTCCCACTGATAACAACTACGGATTATAATATTTGTATTAGAGCTGAACAGGTTTCATAGGATTAAGCAGAGATTTCATTAGTTAAAGTCCAGGGGCCCTAGGAAGGAGAGAATGTAATAGGACATATTCACAGTATCGAACCCAGACAGCCATATCCTTTTAAAGACTTGTTTTAAAGTATTGCATATCTACTCTAGCTAAACCATAAAACTGTCTAATTACTAAAAAGCTTTTAGACAGACATCATCTATGTGATGTTTCCATACCAGAAACTCCAAAGGGGAAAAAAAAGTGCAATTTGCAAATTCAAGATAAAAATACAAGAAGAAGTTTTCAGAATGCAATGAATGTTCTTATGCAGTTTAAAAATGCTAATGCAACTGAGCTACTGAGGCTTAGTTATACTGGGTGTTGAAAATATTCACTGAAATATTCACAGGTCTCTATTGTGTCTTAGGTCCTTGGAAAAATGTGTATTATGAAATCACTAAGAATTGTTTGCCCAAATCAAGTACTTACTTGTTTCGCTTATACTTTGCTATATAAAGCATCATATCATTGCATGAATTAATAACCACTACAATTTCTAACTTTGCAAGAAGTAGGGTCTCTGTCTTGAATTTCTATAGAGGGAAGCAATCTGCTGTGATACTAGATGGATATCAGTTGTCAACTTGGGTTCCATAGACTGGAATAGTTTTTTACCTTCTGTCACTCTGGGGTCAGTTTCTTATTATGAATAAGAAGTTGCCTTTGCCCTTCAAGAAAATGGAATAAAACTAGAATCACCTTTGGGCCTTCACGGCCTGCTTTCCCAGCCTAGTATTTCAGCATTGGAAGAGTTTATTTTGGGATGTCATTAACTATAGCTAGTGATCCCTTAAATGAAATGGATTAAATGGCAAATGGCTCACCATCTTCTACCCTTCAGTTTAGTCACCTGAAAAAATTCACAATTCAAAATATGATTTATGAAATAACCCTCGCTCATCTCTATTTCTGTTATAGAAAAGCATTTCATTGGTGATGAAGGTGCAGTGTATGTTGATGTCAGCATGTGTCATCAATATCTTCTGGTGGTAGAAAAGAGGCTTTGCTTTCCACTTGCTTTAGGTTTGGAAGCTCCAATAATTTTCTGGAAAAAATATATATAATATGTCCTCAAGATATTTTTGGCCAGTGGGAAGTTTTATCCATTTAGGAATTTTCATAGATGTGTATTTTGAGCTACTTAGTTGTTTCCTCTCATAATTTCTTACAAATAGTTCTGTCCTCAAACGTTATGAATGCACTGCTGTTCTGGCTACGTCCTAAGTGATGTATACACACACACATACAAACACACACACCCCTGATGAAATAATCTGAACACATTTTATGATGTCTTTTTAGAATTGTATAACATTACCTAAACCATACTCTTTGTTTAGATCTAAAGCCTTATTTATTTATTTTGTGTAATGATATTTTGAAAAATTGATCAGACACATAAGCAAATTTAGACTTAAATGTCATTGGAGGGAAATTTGGATAAAATACCAGAAAAAGTTTCTATCTTTATGAAAACTTGTTTAATTATAAAAAATTTTGCATTTAAGATATATATATATATATATATATATATATATATAATATTATACATCAGTCTAGAAGGGGGCCATGAGGCGTAAATCTCCAGGGCCCAAGTCCCTCAGCAGTGACCATTTAGGATTAGATGTGATTATGGGGCTTCCTGTAATTTATATGAAAAATATCAGCTTGGAATGGCTGCAGTCCTTTCCCTCTGTCAGAGCTACTAGAATAATCTGGCATGCGTAGAAACTAACATGACCCACATGCTCAGGAACCCTTCCCACAAAGGACAATAAGATGTAAACCAAATTTCTCGAGTAAAGTAAATAATCCAAGAGGTCTGTGGTGACATTACCATTCACGGTATGATTTAAATTAAGGGGGTTAACCTTCTTCATTAATTTTCTTCAGTTAACATGGGAAGGTTCATAGAAAGAATAGAAGTGCAGCCAGGAAATCTGTGGCAAAATGTATTTTGAATTATTATTAATAAAAAATGAATAGACTGAAAATCCCCTAATGATGCTTTAGGAACTATTATGTAAGTATTATAATGAAGGTAACTTGTCAGAGAAATACTGACTTATCTGAGGATAGAATAGCCCATCTCTGCCTCTCCCTCGCCAATAATCAGCATTAACGTATCACTTCTCTTTTCCAGATCAATGAAACATGAATAGAATGACCAGGAGAGAGGAGATGGAGGCCGGTGGGTGCAACAGATGCTCCCAGGCTCTGGCAGTAGAACCCTGCACTAAACACTCTTTCCATGGTACTTTAGTGATATGAATCAAGAACCTGAAAAATACCCCTTCACCCAGCAAATTTGCTGCTAGTAACTTATTCTAAGAAGAAGAAATTCAGAAGGATGTACAAAGATAATTAGATAAAATATGGCTATCCATCATAAGACTTTTGTAATAGTGAAAAATGTCCCCAAACCGAGAAGTATTTAATCAGAGATAAAAAGTCAAATGAAAAGTAAATGAAACTAGTAAGGCCCGGTCTGTGTAGGACAGTAACTATGGTGGACAAAGCATGTGTGGGTAGCTCTGGCAGATGGCAGCTGTAGGCTGTATTGGGCCAGGGTGGCTAGTCTGGGATTAATCAAAAGAAATTCGATGGAATATTACTCAGCTTTAAAGAAGAGTGAAATTGTGGCATTTGCCAGTAAATGGTTGGAGTTGGAGAATATCATGCTAAGTGAAAAAAGCTGAATGTTTTCTCTAATATGCAGATGCTAATTCACAATAAGGCAGGGGACACTAGAGAAGAATAGCTTTACCTTAGGTTAGGTAGAGGGAAGTGATGGGAGGGGAGTGGAGGGGATGTGGGGATAGGAAAAATAGTAGAATGAAACAGACATGATTACTATATGTATATATGTGACTAATGACCAATATGATTCTGCAACATGTACACTCAGAAAAATGAGAAATTATATCCCAACTATGTATGATATATCAAAGTGCATAAATGCATTCTACTTTCATGTATAACTAATTAAAACAAAAAAATTTTAAAAAAAGAAACTGGAAATCTTAATACTTTTGGTAAGATATGTTCTAATTTTTACAATTGCATGCAGCAAAATCCAACTGTACTTTTGGACCCTGAGACATGGGCTGGTAGTGTAGAACATTCTGCAAAATAAATTGTAATCATAAATCACATGCATCATGCCGATCAGGTCAATGACAGATGGCATATGTGACGGTGATCTCATGAGATTAAAATGGAGCTGAAGAAATCCCTAGCCTGTTGATGTCACAGCCATCATCCCATCATAGCACAACACATTACTAGTGTGTTTTTGGTGGTATGACCAAACTACTGAGTTGCCAGTCATATAAATGCCTAGCACATGCAATTATGTACAGTACATAATGCTTGATAATAAGAAATGGCTGATACTGATTTATTTACTTCCTATAATACACTTATCATTACTTTAAAGTGTACTCTTTCTAACTATAAAGAAATTTACTATAATGTTGTGCCGTATTGCTCTGGATCAATTCAGTATACCTCTTACTTACCCCATTTCCATTGTATCTTTTCCTCTCATGTTTGATTTAACCTCATGTTGTTTTGTTCATCGTGGCCCTAGGAACAATAGGGTACTCTCTCTCACACACACACAGGTGTGTGTATTTGTTTGTGTGTTTGTATGTATATGCATGCATTTTACCCCACAAACCTAGATATAGATATAGCTTTGTGTAAATACGTTCTGATGTTCATGCATTGAGGAATTGCTCAGCAATGCCCTTTCTAGAACGTACCCTGTAATTAAGTGACACGCGACAGTGTATGGTAATGTATAGTGGAGCACAATGCCATTACTAAAAATGATGCTGTGGTTGTATTTTTGTTGGTGTTTCAAAATCGCATTTGTAATATGATCCAGTTTTTGAGAATACAGGTCACATACATTTGTTTGCATTTGTATGCAGAAGCAAAAAGACTTGCATTATATGAACTAAAAGATTCATTATGATGACTTCTGGATGAGGAATTCAGGGATGTTTTGATTTTGTAATTTTTAATTGTTTGATTTTAAATGTGTTTTAAATTATAAAATTTAATGAAAATAGCAAAATATGTTTGATTCTACCATGAAGAATGCAGTAGAACACGTGGCAGGAGAACAGATGAGAACTTGAAAGTAGCAGTGAACTTAAAAGGAAATTTAGAACGCACCAAAACTTCTCCAGTAAAATTAACGAATTTAAAAGTTAAATTGACAAACCTATTTATATTACAAGCAGGACCATTTTTCCAAAAGGGTCCCAGAATTATACAAAACAAAACAAACAAACAAAAAGATACAAAGAAGAACCCAACCAAATAAGACAGGGGTTCTTCCTTCAGGAGTCCGGAATCTAACACAGAGCTCCCATATTTCTTTCTAACTGTAGAACACAGAAATGTAATCACAGAACAAAATGCAGACATAAGAACAGTGGGAGTTCATGACCAGAAAGACTGTAATTTTGGGCTGGGATTGTGGCTCAGCGGTAGAGTGCTCGCCTCGCACGGGCGAGACCCAGGTTCGATCCTCAGCACCACATAAAAAAATAAAAAGGCATTGTGTTGTGTCTATCTACATCTAAAAAATAAATTTAAAAAAGACTATAATTTTGCTTTAGCAATCTGACTTAGAATGTCAGGTTGATAAGTCTCAGAAATCAATGTTATGGAATTAATGTAACTGGAAAAAACCCTAACATCACCTAGAACTATTTTAAAATACAGGGGGGAAAAGGAATACTAATAATTTTACAAGAAAATTCTACTCAAAATGTTACAAGTGAGTATTTAACTTGTTTCTTGGTGTTCCAAACATAAGTAGATAAATGCGTTTGAAATACAGCTGCTACTCCCTTTTCCCAAGGTTGAATTGTATATAGAGCAGAAGTGTTGTGGTCAAAAGTTAGAAGAGGATTAGTTACCAGAAATGTTCTTCATCATTAAAAGATGGTAACAGAGTCACAGATCCCAAAGATAAGGGACTCTCAGAAGAATTTGTTGCATTTTTTTTTTACCAGAATGAAAAAAAACAGAGAATTTTATAAAACTGAAAATTTCAGTTTGTTAGAATTTTAATTTAATATGAGCATCTTGAAGAATCTCGTAAGAAACGTTAAAGAATTAAAATATATAAGTAGAGAGATCACTTGCAAAATGCAGTATGAATCTACCTGATGAAACATGAATATGGTGGTGGGGATGTTAAGCATAAATAATGCAGAAAGATGGAGGAAACTGACTGAGTAGAAGGTGCATATGTAATACATATGAAGACATATGTATTCATATGTGGCATATGTAATTCAGTATATAGAAGTGTAAGGTAATAATTCCAGAAAACTAAATTCAAAAGAAATGTGGTGTTAGCAGCCATATGCTGCAAGCACTTAAGAGGAAAAGAATCTCTGAGTTCTGGAAGAAAACCATATAAAAGTTTCTGCATAGGTTTTCATAGCAATGACCTTTCTGGACAATTCCAAGACATCCTAATGAAAATATCAGGTGTAAGTAGGGTAAGTACAGGAATTATGATTTTTTTCTTCTTTCCTCCTCCTCCTTCTCCTCTTCCTCCTCCTCTTCCTCCTCTTCCTCTTCTTTCTCCTCCTGCTCCTCCTTCTTCTTTAATTTTAGAGAGAAAGGTCATTACTTTAAATGTTTTTATGTTGATTTTGTATTCCGCAAACTTACTAAATTTGTTGATTAGTTTCAATAATTTTTTTGTTGTTGTTTTTGGAGTTGTTTGGATTTTTATATATAAAAATAATGTCAGTTGTAAACACAAGTAAGTTGACTTTTATATTTGATGCCCTTTGTCTTGTCTTAGTGCTCTAAGACTTCCAATGTGTCCACAGATTTATCCATTTCTTTAGCATACGGTTATTCATAATAGACCCTATTCATACTTTGCATTTCTGTGGTTTCAAATGTCATGTCATGGTTTTCATCTCTGTTTTTTGTTAGAGTCTGTAAACAAGTCAGGATGGCACCTGGCATTTTGCCAGAGGGAGTGGTTTGTGAAGTAACGCCAGCAAGCCGAGCCATTAAGTGTGGAGATTCCTTATTGGTTGACTGCTGTATCTAGTTTATGTTAATTAAGATAAGCTGTGTGGAATATATATATATATATATATATATATATNTAAGATAAGCTGTGTGGAATGTATATATACCCCTCCTGTACTACAATAAACGGTTCCCACTCCTGCTGTATCAATCTACATAAGTTGCTCGTCACCCCCCCACCCCATTATTTTGCTGCAGCCGCGCGCGCGCAGTTTTTATTTATTTGGGTCTTATCTCTTTTTATCTTGGTTGGTCCTGCTCAATATTTGCCAGTTTTCTTTAGGTTTTCAAAAAGCTAACTCTTCATTTCAGTGAAGAAATACAAAAAAATACAAAAAATATAAATTTTTGTATTTTTCTCTATTTCATTTGTTTCTGTTACTTTGTCGTTTCTTATACTAATTTGGGGTTTGTTTTCTTCTTGCTTTTTGAATTCATAAAGGTGTATAATTTAATTGTTTGTTTGAAATCCCCTTCATTCCTTCCCTTTTTCGTTCCTTTTTTCCTTTTGATGTAGGAACTTATTGCTTTGAATTTCCTTTTAGGATGTTTTTCCTATATTCCATAGATTTTAATATGTTGTGTTTTTATTTTTTATTTGTTTCTAGATAAAAGATTCTTTTGATTTCTTCATTGGCCCATTGGATGTGGAGAATGGTATTTAATTTCCATGTGTTTGCATAATTTATAAAGTTCCTCTTGTTGATTTCTAGTTTTATTCCATTGTTGTCAGAGAAGACATCTTACATGCTATGATTTCAATATTTAATATTTATTTTTGAAATTTCTTGTGTCCTAATGTATGTTCTATCCTGGAGACTGTTCCATTTGCTGATAAAAAGAAATATGTATTCTGCAGTTGTTGGATGGAATATTCTGGACATGTCTGTTAGATTCATTTAGATGATAGCAGAGTTTAACTCCAGTGTTTCTGTGTTGATTTTTTTTTTTTGTCTGTATGATCTGTCCATTGATGAAAATTGGATAAGGGAGTCCAAAACTATTATTATATTAGAGTCTATCTCTCTTTTTACGCTTTATAATATTTGCTTTATATGATTGGTTCCCCAGTATTCATATTTACTTAAAATTTTTACTTTCCCCTGTTGAATTGATTCCTTTATCATTATATAGCAAGCTTCTTTCTCTTTTTAAAAGTTTTTAATTTAAATTCTATTTCATCTGATATAAACATAACTCCTTCTAGATTTTGTTTCCTTTGCATTATATACATATTTCCCATAGCTTAACTCTCAGGCTTTATGTGTCTTTACTGGTGAAATGAATTTCTTGTAGGCAGCATATCGTTGGGAGTTTGTTTGTTTTTCTTCTTTTTTAATCCATTCATCCAGTCTCTGTTATTTATTTATTTATTTATTTATTTTTAAAGGGGAGAGAGAGAGAGAGAGAATTTTTTAAATATATATATATATATATATATATTTAGTTTTTCTGCGGACACAACATCTTTGTTTGTATGTGGTGCTGAGGATCGAACCCGGGCAGCACACATGCCAGGCGAGCGTGCTACCGCTTGAGCCACAACCCCAGCCCCCAGTCTCTGTCTTTTAATTGGGAAACTTTATCTCTTTGTTCAAGGTTATTGCTTGTAAAGCAATGATATGTAAAGATATGCTCCTGTCATTTTAAATTTTTTTTTTCTGGTTTTATGTGTGCTTTCTTCCTCTCTTGGTGTTCATCTTTGTGGTTTGGTGGTTTTCACACTGGAAGTTTTTGATTCTCTTTACATTGTCGTTTGTGAATCTGATTTATTAGTGAGTCTTATATTTTCACGTGTTTTCATGATGGCTATTGTCATTCCTTCACTTCTAGTGTAGGTGGCTGTAGCATTTCTTAGAGTGCCAGTGTAGTGATGAATTCCTCCAATTTCTGCTTATCTTAAAAAGATTTTATTTCTTCTTCAATTCAAAAGGATAGCTATTCTGGGTATAGTATTCTTGGTTGGCATGAATTTATTAAAAATGTCTCTGGGACTATTTGTAAAAACTCACATATAAAACAAACAAACAAAAACACATGTGCTTCTTATTTTATTTCAAAAACTGAGAGGTGATAAAGCATGGAAAAACTGAGCGCAAACAAAATGACAAAAATGTAAGATTATTAAAAATAAAAAAGTGAGATACACCCCAAAAAAGACTACCAGCCACAATCCAGGCTCAAATAAAAAATTCAGGTCACAATTTTGTATTTTTCTGGGGGATACCTGCTTTTACAGATCACATTTTTGAACTTTTATTACTCTCACAAATACTCTTTTTTTAATTAAAAATGTATTTATTTATTTATTTACTCTCCAGAAATTATGCTTTTGTTTTTTTTTTATTTTAATTAGTTACACATGACAGTACAATGATCTTGACAATCATACATTTGTCACAAATACTCTTTCTTCTATGTCTTTAGTCTATTAATTTGACACTGCACTGCAAATAGAATTAAACTGACCCTGAATAAAGAAACTCTTAAAACTTTAACTTTCAAACATTGATGTGGTTGTGTTACTATAGTATGTTGATGTGAAGTCCTTTGAGTATAGACCAAGGAGTGGGATAGCTGGGTCACATGGTGGTTCCATTCCAAGTTTTCTAAGGAATCTCCATACTGCTTTCCAGATTGGTTGCACCAATTTGTAGTCCTATCAGCAATCTGTGTGTGCATTTCCCCCTACATCCTTGTCAACACTTATTGTTGCTTGTATTCTTAATAACTGTCATTCTGAGTGAGATGAAATCTTAGAGTAGTTTTGATTTGAATTTCTCTAATTGCTAGAGATTTGAACATTTTTCCATATATTTGTTGATTGATTATATATCTTCTTCTGAGAAGTATCTGTTCTTAGCAGCTCAATTCACAATAGCAAAACCAAGGAAGCAACCTAGATGCCTTTCAATAGATGAATACATAAAGAAACTGTGGAATGTATACACAATGGAATATAACTGAGCATTAAAAGAGAATAAAATTATGATATTTGCAGGTAAATGGATGGAGTTGGAGAATATCATGCTAAACTAAGTAAGCCAATCCCAGAAAACCAAAGGCAAATTGTTCTCTCTGATAAGTGGATGCTGTTGCAAAATGGTGGGTGGGCATGGGAAAAATGGAGGAACTTTGATTGGGAGGAAGTGGTGAGGAGGTGGGATGGGGGCAGGAAAGATGGTGGAATGAGATGGACATCATTACCCTGTACATGTATGACTGTACATACGGTGTGACGCTACATCATGTACAACCAGAAAAATGAAAAGTTATGTGGCAATTGTGTACAATGAATCAAAATGAATTCTGCTGTCATATATACCTAATTAGAATAAACAAATAAATTAAAAAAAACCTTTATTCTTCAAGACTGTACTTGGTGCTGCTGAATGTATGTTTATCATCTGGTTGCCTAATTTTCTCATTAACTTCCTCATCAGCCTCGGGTTTCTGATTATGTTGACTTGCAGCTCACTGGACAGACAGAGCTCTGGTAAGAGCCCAGGCTGAGCCAAGTTAGGTCTCAGGGCCCAAACTTCTTTCTTTCCTCTGACGAGCTCCTTCTTCCATGGGAAATCCATATATAGTCTAAGTTTCTTTGGCAATTCCATGGGGCTAAGAATAGGGTGCTTAGAATAGGTGCTAAGAATAGTTTGAGAGGACTCCTGGAATTTTAATCATGATAATTTGAAATATTTGACTTAACATATTAATAATTTTTTTCTGTCATTACAAATGAGAAATCAAGTGACATCTCTATGTAATTTTTCTGACACCTTTCTCTACTAACCCAAGAACTCACGTGTTTTTGTAGATCACATTTTTGAACTTTCATTACTTTATGGTTTTTCTCACATTTGTAATATAAAGAATCTGATTTCATAGAATTAGAGAGTAGAAAATTAGTTAATAGAGGGTGGGAAGAGTAGTGGGAGGGAAGAATGGAGAAAGATTGGTGAATGGGTACAAAGTTACAGTGGGAAGAGAGGAATATATATATAGTATATACATATATACTAGCTACTTGAGAAGAGAACTTAAAAAATTTTCCCCAATAAGAAGATATTTTGAAAATGTGGATTTGTTTATTTGTTTGTTTGTTTATTTATTGGTACAAGAGAATGAATCCAGGGGTGCTTAACCACTGAGTCACATTCCCAGGTCTGTTTTATATTTTGTTTTGTTTATGAGACAGGGTCTTGCTAACTTGCTTAGGGCCTCGCTGTATTGCTGAGGCTGGCCTCCAACTTGTGACCCTCTTGCCTCAGTTTCCAGGGATTACAGGTGTGTGCCACCATGTTTGGTGTATACTCCAGTATTCTATTAAACAGTGAAGTAATTATGGTTACTATCATATTTGATATTTCAGAATAATTAGAAGGGATAATTTTGAAGGTTCTCACCATAAAAAAATAAATGTATGAGGTTATAGGCTATGTACCTGACTTGATTATCGGCAACATATACATATATTACATATATTGAAGTATCACATTGTACTCCAAAAATATGAACATGTACTGTGTGTCAGTTAAAAATTTTAAAAAATGTAAAGGTATTTAAAAAATAGGCTTTTATCCATACTCCAAATTAAAATCAAACCAACATCAAGACTTGTATAATTTCAATGCTGGCAGGTCCTGCAGCAAATTGCAAACTGTGCTATTCCTATTGCTGGTAAACAGAAATGCCTACTCACTATGTCACAGGCTTGCACAGATGGTCACTTTTTGGGGAAAGCATTTGGGTCACTAGTTAGTAAACTAGTTCTTTTAAACTTAGTGGCTATAATACATCAAAATCTTTTAAAATATAAGCTAACAATATCATGATCATTCACCAAATAGCAGGGCTAGACTAGTGCTGACAAATTCACTTGAAAGTCAGTAACTTTGAAACCAAAGTTAGATGTCATAAAACCCAAAGAAGGCGGCCAAATACTACCATGCAAATAGAACAGAGTGTGGAGCAAAAATACACTGTAAAGACTGTAAGTTTATGCAGGACGAAATGTAAGTCCTGTAGTTTTCATTTATAAAATTGAGAAAATTAATCCTGAATAATACAGGTTTTAATTATGGGAACCATAAAGAACGAATGTTTCCATTGTATAAAACCCAACCACTCCTGGGATTGTCGGGATGGCAGTTTTAACTCTAGCCCGTGTGCTCCCATCATACCCATTCTTGTGCAGGCTGGGAGCACTTGAGCTTCCTTGAGATCTGAGCTCCAATAACTAAGACAACAGACAACACACACTCTGGAAAATCAGAAGTACCAAAAATCTGCCTTTAGCTCCTCTTGTTTCACCCCTGTCCGAGTGTGCTGCAAGCACACTTAGACCAATTTCTGTAATCATAGAAGACCAGTATGCTTGATTGAATTGTTTAAGAATCTTTCTTTTCTTTCTAGCTTGGAATTGTCTGCCTAGAACTTTATTATTTAATTCACCTATCCAGCTTGTGTAGATTGTAGTTGGTGTTCCTAGTTCACTCCTGAACTTGTAAGGAGGGGAACCTTACCTGTTGTGCTGTAAATTCCCTGTTTCTCAGCTCCTGCCTGATTGGTGCTTGTCAGTGCTTGTGGAGCTGATGGATAGTATGAAATCAACTCTAAGGTTTTGCCTAACTGCCTAAACAGCATCCATACCATCTCATCTAATAACTAAGTTAACAAGTGCATAGTTGGAACTTATTTTGTTGACTTAAATGAAAGATGGTTTGTAAACAATAAATCGAGAACCATGACTACAAAACACTTGTGTCCATAGATGAACTGCAGTTTGAAGACAAAAAATTGCCATTATCTCTTAGGCAGCAGGTCCCCTTTTGGTCAAGCTATGATGACTGTTTAAACATCTTCATCTTCAAGAAAAGGGTCCATTCTTTTTGGCTGTAATCATCTTGGCTCAAGAGAACTAGGCATTTTTTTTTTCCTGCAGAGGCCTTATGATTCATCATAAGAAACCAGAAACTGGCCAAAATAAATGGTACATAGATTCCTCTGAGAAAAGAGCTACATAAGAAATGGTAGATTTGATTTTGCAGTCAGTGATCTTTCTGTAAGTTAACTCTGCCCTTCCAAAAACCACCTCCTCCAAATAGGCTGAAACCAGAACCCCACAATTTTTACTTAAGACATAGTGTTCTAGAGAGATTTGCATCTTTAATAAAGTGCACTTATAGTCACCTCAATGCTAGACTAACAATACCCAGAAAGTCTATGAAATTGGTGCCCCTAAAAGAACATGTCTCATCACGGTCCTGGTTCCTGGTTTCACCTCAGCTCGGAAATATGCACACGTCTAAGGATTATTGCACCATTATAGAATCACTAGATTCATAAGAGATTTCATAGATGGGCATCTAAAAATTGTGTGAAAGAAAATTGTGACCTGAATATGCTGTCAAGATCTTCTGGTTTTATTTAGCAAGACTAAAAATGGAGGGTGATTTGCAAGTGGGTTGATGTTTGTAGCTCATGAATTAAATTCAAATTGTCATGTTCCCTTTTTTTAAAATATAGAAACCTCATGTAGAACTTTAAAAATTTATAAGAAGAACTTGTGCAAGCTAACATGGAAGATGTTAATAGTGCCGTTAGCCTGGGTGATTTCTATCATTATCAGCCATTATTCTAAGAGTGATAAGTGGCAGATAAAGAGCTCTTAGGAAATTTCCATCATTTTTGGCAATGCTGTGTAAAATGCATATACTTTGTCTCTAAATTGTTGCCCTTTTCTTACAAATTACTCATTATATTTGCTTAGACTTGTGAAATGGAGACTATTTTACTAAAGGCAGGAAACACTGAATAAAAACCTGTGACTATTTCTAGAATATGTATTTTAAAATTTTTGATTTTTGAAAGAGTTCAAAATGGTTCAATAGAAGCTAGAAATTGTCCTGGCAACCGAGGAAGAAAAGAAGGAAGGAAGGATGTAAGGAAGAGAGGGAGTAGAATGAAAAGAAGGGAAAAATTGAACAGGAATTAATGTGACCTGGAAAGGAGTTTTTTTTTTTTTTTTTCAATTAAAAGTTCTTCTGAAAGCCTCATTTGAAAGAGGCCTCAATGAAACAGTTTAAAATCATGTGTAATGGTGAGTCACTTGACATATTCATAAATGTACATAGGAAAGTTAGGTGAAAGTCATTCTACTGTTCTTCCTAAGATGGGTAGAGTCTAGGGAAAGGAACAGGGGGAAGGAGGAAGGGAGGGGAGGAAGGGGAGGTTCTGGGGACTGAACTGAAGCAAATTATATCCTATGCCTTTATAATTATGTCAAAATAAATCCTTATGTTACCTATAAGGAAAAAGAACCAATAAAAATTAATTTTAAAATAAGTGTATAAGTGGCTTTGATAGGGAAGTATGCTGGGTTACATTTGTGCATATAAATGAATATAATGGGACATGTAATAGCTATGTGTCACAATTAAAGATTCAAAAGCAGATAGAATATTCTAGAATGTAGTCTGTTGTAAAGACTGGAAGAAAAAAAGGAAGTGATGAGAAAGCATAGGATATATATGATTCTCTTTAGGAGAGAACATGGCAAAATTTAGTTCTAGAATATATAATGTAGTCTTTAGCATTAAGCTTTGTTCTCTTTGTGGGGTTCTATCTTGCATGTCTAAATTGGGACAACAGTTTGATGTTTAAAAGCTAGAAGAAGATTGTTTATTCATCTGTGTTGCAGAATTTGAATTTATGTTGTTTTCCTTTAAGCAGAATTCAAACAGTTCATACTCTGCAAAATACTCAGGATACAGGATTTAAAACCATAGCTCAACTACTGCCAGACTTTCAAAGGAGTTTTGAAACGTTATCATAAAAAAAAATTAGTTCCAGAGTGCACAACAGTTTGACTGGAGTTGAATTCTATAAAAATTTCTAATATGTACATATTACATATAAAATCAACGAATCAAAAAAATTGTTGACCACCATTCTGAATGCATTAGAATTTACTGAATGATGTTATGCTCTTTAAAAATGCTACTTAAATAAAGCAAAATGTTTCATGAATAAAAAAGCTTTTATCAAATAAAGGGCATTATTATAAATGCTATTTTTAATTTTTAAATATTAGAAGTACTATAAAAATATCTGGAGTTTGACATCCACCATTTCAAGCCAGCACATTCAAACATCACATCCACAGCGTATGCAGTTTCTAATATATGCCTTTTAATCATTCTTCTTGCTTCCTCAAGCAAAAACAACTTACACTCATCGACATTAAACGACAGAAATCAGTTAGTAATTCTGGTTGAAGTCTTTTGTTAATACCTCATATTTATCAAAAAAATTCCCTGTTCTAGGTTATAATGTATACTGCAGTTGAAAAACACAAATGGTACCAGAGAGCATACGGTTTTTTAATTTCCTTAAAAATAAACAGCTAGGGAATTAAATGCCTGCTAATGAAGTGTTACATTTCTTAGTTTTCTGCAACTCATTTTAATTGAAAAAAAAAAACTCCCTTAAAGTGTCTCCCATTTTCCTATTCTCAGAAGAGAAATAAGAATGATCTATAAAAGAATAGGCAGTTCAATGGCTTAAAAACAGAAGCAAAAAGGGGCATTCTTTTAAAAAATCCTGTGTTGCTTTTATGTATGGGAGAAGAGGTTCAGGGTTCAGATGTTCAAAGACTCATTTTTAACAGATTTTTCAAACATTCAGACAGATATTTCAGTAGTATAATTTCAGTAGTTTATGGGAGTAATAAATGAACATTTTAGGCTCACCTGACCCCCAGCGGCACCGAACTAAATTACTTTTCCTGCAAACAGAGCCCTCTATACATCTCTCTCTTCCTTGAAATGCCGATTAAAACAGCAAGAAGCTGATGAAAAATACGTTGTGTGGACACAGGAATAAAACAATAATGGGCATTTGTGAAATTGTAGTGAGGCTCTGGGCCCAGGCACAGCCTTGGACTGGGAGACTTGAGGAGTGTGGCTGGGGCTCTTCCAACCACAGGGAGGGCCCTGGCTGTGGCCTGTGAACCCTAGACAGGCAGAGTCCAGGGAGGCAGGCAAGCCAGTCTGGGATCCCCAGCTGACCAGGAGACCTGAGTTCTTCTCTTTGCTCTGCTTTTGTTTCAAGGCAATAATACTGTTATTCATGAGAGGGTGTGCTCCAACAGCATCCTTGGTTTTGAGGAAGAGGAATTAGCCATAGAAAGAGGGTAAGAAGTTCACAGCGTGTTCCCACTTAGTTAAAGTGCTGCCTCCACAGCCCTCTTTGGAAGTTAAAGAGGGAGAAGATAAAATAGGAAGGCAGGGAAGGAGAAGCATGCCCACAGGGAAAGCAGGGAGCAGAACAGGAAAAGCAAGGGAGAGAAGGGGGAGAGACAATGTGGGAAAGAAGGCAGAGCAAGCAAAGAGGCCTGCAGAGAGCTGATGTCTGTCTTTCCAGGTGAGGCATGAGGGCTAGCGTCCCAGGCATGAGAGGGTGCAGTGGTAACAGGGTTGGCCCTGGCTATCTGTGGGGATTGGTTCTGGGACACCCAGGGTATCAAAATTTATGGATGTTCAGGTCCCTTTGTAAAATAGCACAGTGTCTGCATATAACCTATGCCATCATCCTGTTTACATTAAATCATCTTTAGATTACTTATAATAACTAATACCATGTAAACGCTATATAAACATTTGTTACAGTGGATCGTAAATGGAATAATGCCATATAAAATGAGTCTGTACCTATTCACGAATTTTTTCAAGTATTTTTCAAGCCAGAATTGAATTGAAAAATCCTCTATGAATCCATAGAGACAGAACCCATGTATTTGGGAGGAGATGTAACTGTTGCTACAATAAAATACTCTGTGTGTGCACACCCATGCAGACCTGAGGCTTCGCCTGAGCTCGCATGAAGCTGTGCATGGAGTCTCTGCTCAGATATTTTAGTCCTCAACTTTCTTTCAAATGTTGAATGGCCTCGGGGTGGCTGGGGCCTCGATGGCACCATAGATTGGACTCTATGTCCTCTGTAAAGAGAATGGACAGGTCCATCAGACTTGTGGGCTGGGCCACACATGCAGGCTGAAGAATATCTTTTCCCACTCCCCCAAGCTCTCTGATCAGTAGCTGTCCAGCCATCAGAAATCTGAAGATGCCTGTAACATATTTCTAACTCTGTTATAAGGGAATTTCAGTCCCAAGAAATCTTGGTAGACAATAGTTTGATACAGCTGCTTTATTTACCTAGTTCCTGCTTTTTCCTGGAAGGATGCTGTTTTTCTTAGCCAGAGCAGGAAAAATGATTGTATCTGCTTCCAAAGCATGAAAATTAATAGGGATTGTAACTGAATGGACTTATCTTTCGATAGAAATGTGCTCTTTTTGAAAATATGAAACATTTACAGCACACTACTTTTACACATTTCCCCAGGGTAAAAGTCTCTCTTTTATTCATTTATGTACCTCTTTTTGCCTGTTTGGCATTCACAGCAGCAGTAGAGATTGTATACATGAGGCTGTCATTTCAGAAAAGGCCTCATAAAAATAGTTGAGCCTGAAACAAATAAGGGGTGAAGAGTCCTTTAGTAGCTATTCCCTTTGTAAATAAGTTCATCAAGGAAATCTTTTAGAGTCAAGCTGCTTGCATGAGATGATCATTGATTTATTTGGCACAGATGAAGGAAACATGAAATTTAAAGTTAAAATTTAGGCACCTGAGGTGGATGAAGATCAATTACAGTAAGAGTAGGGGAGGGAAGAAGAATTCCATTTCGCATACATTCTCCCCTTCCAACCTCCCCAGCAGAATTCTGAGACTTTCTTGAGGAGATATGTTACAAATAATGAGGCAAGTTCTCCAGTGGCTTCTTTGCATAGGGGCTGAGAATTGACCTTGGAAAGCACTTCCCCTAACGAGAAAGGTACCTGGACCAAGATATGGAATAAGACTGTGGAAGTCTTTCTGAGAGGAATCCAGGAATTGGCCTCAGGTTTAAATTCTGTTTCAATCATTCTTTCTTGTGAATCGTAGGTGAATCTCGTGTAGCTTTGAGTAGAATCCAAAACCTTCTCAAATTAATGTCACAAAAAAGGACAGATGTGGAGATGCCCTAATAGATCTGAATGGGAGTGGGGGACAAGCTTTTACTCTCCTAAGGATCCTGACTGCGGAGCTGCAGGACCCTGTGAGCACTCTAGTGCCAGGGGAGGATGCCTACTTGAACATCAGGGACCTCAGTGGGCAAATTCAGTCCTTGAGAAAAAAATGGAAGAACAGAATCACAGCATGTTACTCCTCTTTGTGAGACGCTCCTTAGAGGTTCCCACAAATGCTTGGACATTTTGTAGGGTGCTGAGGGTTTTGAATCTTTTGTCAGGGCCTGGAGTCAGTGAAGTGGGAATGACATTTTTTTTTTTTTTTTTTTTGCTGTGATCCCATTCTTTCATGAAGCCTAGAAATACCATTTGGAAATTTCTATTGTGGGATAAGATGAGATAGAAATTTGGCCTGCCTTTAAATCTTTGTGGACTTAGGACAATAGTATGGGCTTGTAGGCTTTTGGGAAGATCTTGATGGTGGTGAAGAGACTCCTGGTTTGAACACCAGAAACTGTAAGAGTGACCTAGCACTTTAGGGGGATGGGACTTCAAGTTTTGCTCTTGCCAATAGAAACTATAATAAAGCAACTATAGTCTCACAGTTAATCTTAAACCATGCTGTTCTATGAACTTCCCTCAAGTGTGTCTTGTGGGGTGTTTCTACACAAGCTGGTCACCATGACCTCAAAATCCACCTGGCATCTCAGCTATCTAGAACCTTTTGTGAAGTCCCTGGTTAGTGCATCTCAACCATGTTTATCCACCATAACGTTCTACTTGACCAGAGGTCAGACTCCCAGCACCCTCTGTTCCCTGGAATGCAAACTCAGAAATAAGCAAAAAAGGCCTTTGCGTACCCAAAATAGCTCCCATGTCCCCAGACTGAAGCCACGGACTTTCCTTCTTACAGGCTGATGTGCTTTCACTTAGAGATTGTTTATTCTTACTTAACCCAGGTCATAATTGTGGCTTTTCTGGTTTCCTGGCTCAAAGCAGATTTAAAGCAACAAATCAGAAAGGAGCAGGGAACATCAGAAGTGAGCAAACTGGCAGCAGCGAGGTGATGGTTGCGAGATAAAGATAGAAGCAGAAAACCAAGTAAACCCATTCAGCACTGTGTGCGTTTTACAGAATAACTCATGACAGCGATTCATAATGACTGCACGGTTATCACAGAGCCCAAATTATGTTCAGCAGTTGCTATTTTAGAAAGGCGGGAGAGAGTTTAATACAGTTTTCAAAAATTACACAAAGTGATATAAAAAATAGGCTCTCACGTCCAGTAGGAAAAGTCTGAACTGCCCAGATGAGATGCGTGGCCTGTCTCTCTCCGAGTGTGATTGCTGCATTTGAATTCTCAGAGCACTCTATTTGCACCTTTCTAATGACACTCGCTGTTTTCATCATTGTATTACAGTCATTTGAGTTCATACTAAATGCTGTTCAGCTCACTTGGAGGCATGGGGGAAGCTGCCAGGATGTATGTGACTTTGATGATCGCTTTCTCTGTGCATTTGCACTCTTATTTGCAAGATATGGGATTTGGAACCAATAAATGCGAGGTCCTTCTATTTGTGAATTTTATGCATTTATTTAGTAAGTGATAAACACAGGAAAGCGGCATAGGTATATATGGATCCCAGCTTGCTTAAAGATGTCTGTAGTCACAACCCAATCAATCATTTGTCCACCTATTATCTGATAAATGTCCATCCCTTACCACATACATAAAGGAAATACTATTAATATTATTGCAAAGTTAAGTTGGGCATCTGTTATTCTTACTTGCTTAGCAACCATTATCTCTTCTGATATTCTTTTGGTAAAGACTTCACAATGATCTCAGTCCATGTGACTCTGGTTGGCTTATCTGTTGGCTCTGGAATACTCAAATGACCCAGGCCTGACCAATCAGCTTGTACCATTCCAGTGGGTAGAATGATTGGTTCAGAAGCAGACATGTGACCTGTGTCTAATCCTAGGACTAAGCTAATCCTAGGACTGCTCACCAATATTATTTACATATTATTGACGCTATTTCTTTCTTTTCTTTTTGGCATGAGTCTGTCCCCTTCTAACCAATGCCCTAAACCAGGCCATGATTTGAAACAGAAGAAGACATTAAACTCTTTTAGTGACTTCCCCATTCAAGTGAAGTTCATTAGACCGGCAGTTTTATGTGAGTGCCAGTGATTCCCAGGTGACTGGTGCCTTCTCTCTTCTGCTTGCTGGCAATGCCATTGGTGCCACCTGCCCTGAGCTCTGCTCATCTCCCAGCTGGTGCTGAGCAACTACAGAGTTGCAGAGGAGCATTATACTATCCCTCCTGCTGCCTCCCTGCTGACACCTCTGCCTACTGGTCTAACTTCTGGGTTTAACTAATGTCTCTGTGACTGCCACTGGGTAACAGCACTGACATTAAAAATGATAGTTTTAATAATCCATGCAATTTATTGACCGGTGGAGAACGGTCAAGTAGGTTGATATTTTAGCAACCTACCATGGAAGGCCCACCCTCTGGAGGTTGCCAACTTTGGGTCCTTGACTGGCTGCTGCCCCCGGCTTTGTGCTTATAAGGGCTGCCTGCTGCCCTCAATTAGTCTTCTCATCTTTAATGCAGTCATAAATGGTATCCAGCAAGGGTTTATTATCAGAATGCTTATGTCTGTTGAAGCATTAGAGGATCCTCTGCGGTATAGTGGAGGGAAGACTGAATTTTGTGGATTTTCTCCCTCGTTCTAATCATGGCAATGATAATGCTGTTACAGTTTGATATTCGTCACTGTTCTAATTGGTGTTATAAATATAAAACTAAAATCAGTAAAGTTTATGTTTGGAACACTGATGAATTTTCTCCTAAGACATCAGCCAAAAGCCACGTATTCTTTATATGTGTCATATAATAGTTTTTTAACCTCCTAATCATGACAATAATGACTTCCGAAGTGTGCCATAATCTTCTGTAAGGGGACTCTGCCACCCCTCACATCTCTATTAAAGATAGCTATGGGTGGCCACGGTCAGTACTGAATGAGAACCATCCTCTTCCTGATCAGCGATGATTGGAGCAGCGCTGGGCAACTGACCCAAGGAACAGATGAAGCCCAAGGACCCAAGATCTACTGTGGCATAAAGAGATAAGCTGGACAAACAGATTTCTTTTCTTGAGAAATCAAAATTATTAAACTAACAAATATAGAACAAAGGGATCCGTGATGGATGCTTAGAGTACACAGAGGTGACCAGGTGATCACTGTTCTCTTTGGTGTTATAATTTGAGTAATAAAATTAAATAAAAATAAAGGCTCTATTGGGAACACTGAGGAATTGTCTCCTAAGGCATCAACCAAATGTGATGTACTCTTCATATTTGTCAGATAGTTTTTAATCTCTTCAATAACTGTTCTACCAAACTAGAGTTTTATTTCATCTACTTTGTCCTGTGCCTATCAGGAATATCAACTTTTTCTTCTTCTTCTTTTTTTTTGAAACTTAACATAAAGTGCAATACGATGTGGTAGGATAAGATGTCAGAGAAAAGCCACGATAAAGTGGTGTTCTCTGGATGAAACCTTCCAATGAAAGTATCAGGGACATAAGCAATTACATTAAAATGACATGGGGAAAAAGAGACCTTGTAAGGACAGTGAAGCTAATCTGAGGTGATGATACCATGAAATAAGGGAACACCATCTTTGACTACTAGGAAACCACAGCTCATAAGGTGAGCAGCCTTTGTGGACTGAGTTCCCAGTCTTTGCTGAATGGCAGGGAGAGAGAAGACAGCATCCTGTCTAGTGACTTTTGTCCCTGACCTTCCTTCATCTCGTCGCTGTGTACTTCTTATTGAGCATTTGCTATCTGCCAGGCTCTGTGCGAGGAAATCCTGTTGTAGTTCTCCTTAATACTGAACTTGGTTTCTTTTCTTCTTGGTGTTAAAATTCTCATATTTAGCCATGCCATATGGCCACTCTGAAAAATAAAATAGTTTACTCTCTCCGTCTTCACCCTTTAGCTGGATGGGACCATGTGGTTAAGACATGATGGGTGTAAGTGAGCCCTCAGTTTACCTTTCTTATGAGACTCAGGACACTGCCTTTGTGCCTTTGTTTTTATCTGTCTTGCTGCTTGGGAGCTGGCTGTGTTGGCTGCAGCCCCTTCTTGGGTCATGAAGGTGAGGGCCACTTAGGAATGGGAGAGTGGAAACCAGGTTCCAGACCACTGCAGATTGCCACACCCTCCAACACTGCACTTTTTATAGATGAGAGAAATTTCTACATTAACCAAGTCACTCTTTTTAATCTTTGTTACTTGTAGCCAGACCTAATCCTAATGCATTGGTGTTCTTTTCTTTCTCTGTCCTTAGGTATAATTCATATGCAATAAGGTCCATGCATTTAAAATGCACAGTTTGGTTAGCTTTGACAAATGTGTTCACACATCTCGTCACCACCACAGGCAAGATGTAGAACATTTCCAGCACTCAGCGAGGTTCTCTTTAGCCCTTTCCTAGTGACTTTTGTCCCTGACCTTCTTTTCCAAGTGACCATTGATCTGCTCTCCATCAGTAAAGATTTGGACTGTAGACCTTCACACAAAAGGAATTATATAACATGTTCTCTTTTTTATAGCGTCTTTCACTTAGCATAATGCTTTCAAGACAAAAGGCATTGTATGTATTACTGATTCGTCTTGTTAAATTGCTGAGTTGTACTTTGTGTTAGGGTTCTCTGGAGAAATAAACCCCATCTGTTTGTCTGTCTGTATATCTATCTATCTGTCATCTTTCATTATCTCTCTCTCTGTCTCTCTCTGTATTCTGTGCATTTAGAGGAGAAATTTATTTTAAAGCCTTGGCTCATGTGACTGTGAGGGCTGACCAGTCCAAAGTTTGCAGGATGGCCTGGCAAGCTGAAGACCCAGGGGACAGCGGAAGCTGAAGGCCATCATCTGCTGGCAGAATTCCTACTTTTTCAGGGGATCAGTCTTTTCCTGTTCATCTTTAAACTGATCGGGTGAGGCCTGGAAGATAATCTATTTTAAGTCTACTGATATACATGTTAAGATTATCTAAAAAATACCTTAGAGAAATATCTAAATCAATGTTTATACAAACATCTAGCCATGCTGACCCATAAATTTAGCCATGACATATACTAATGTATGCATAGATCACAATTTGTTTATCCATTTACCTGGCAATGAAAATTTGAATTGTTTATAGTGTTGGCTATTACAAATAAAACTCCATGGTCAATTTGGTACAATTCCTTGTATAAATACATGCTTTCATTCCTACTGAGTAAATAAATATCTAAGAGTGGGCTTGCTGGGTCATACAGTAAAAGTGTAGTTCAAGTTTGTTAGAAACTGCCACACCAGTTCCCAAAGAGGCTGTAGCACCTTATGCTCTGAATACAACATATGAAGTTTTGGTTGCTTCACAGCCTTGTTTGGTATAATGGCTCTTTTTTTTTTTTTTAATTATTTAGCCATTTCAGTGTACAATAGCATCAAATTGTGATTTTCATTTGCTTTTTTCTGTTGACTGATGTTAGAGATGTTTTCATATGCTTATCTGCCTACTTTCTACTTGAATTGCTTTTTTCTCAACTGTTTTAAGAATTCTTTATATATAATGTAGATGTTAGCCATTTATCAGATAGATATATGTACCATGAATATTTTCTACCAGTTTGGGCTTAATTTTAATTTTTTTGATAGTGTCTTTAGAACAGCAAAAGTTTTTAATTTGGGGCAAGTCCAGTTCATTAGTTTCTTTCTTTTATGGTTGTATCTCAGTCCTAAGACTTTTTTTTTTGTACTTCAAAATTATGGTCATTTTCTCTTATGTTTTCTTCTAACAGTTTTATCATTTTAGGTTTTCATATGTAGATACATAATTGAATTTGAATTGATTTTTATGTTTTAAGGTGAGCATCAAAGTTCATTCTTATTGTTACCTTCTTCTTTTAGCCAGTTGTGTTGAATACAATATAATTTTCTATTGAAATTCCTTGGAACGTTTGTTAAAGTGAATATATATGTATACTCACTTCTGTAATTTCAAATGTTCCATTAGTCTATATGTCTTTCCATATGGTGCTATCACACCATCTTGATTACTTTAAATTTATCTCGAGATTTTTAAATTGTAGGACTCATGCTTCTACTTTTGCATTTAATTCACATTTTTATGCTTTTTAATATTATGTTATTATATTATTATGTTAGCTAATACTAATACTATTTGCATATTATTGAATTTCTAATTTTACTATCCATTATTTTATTTTGTCTTCCTAGTTAAGAAGAAAAAATTCCTTTATGATTTAATAAATGCAAATCCTGTTATTGCTTGAGAAACTGAGACTCTTTCCCTCATATTCAAGCAAAATTCTGTTTCTAAGCCATTTGAATAAAAGTAGGAAGGTAGAAATATTATAGAAGAAAATAAAAGAAATTGTTGAGGAGTTATTCTATGTCATTATCTTTCTAGACTATGAAATATGAAGCAGGCTTCCTACTTTTATACAGGAGAAAAGAGGGTCTTATAGCTTAACTTGTCTAAATCATCCAGTGTTTTAAAAACAGCCTGAGATATAAAAAACATAACATAAAATTCACTCATCTAAATTGTACAACTCAATGGTTTTTAGTATGTTCACAGCTTGTACTACCATCATCACAATCTAATTTTAGAACATTTTCATCATCTCTAAAGGAACCCCACACCCCTGAGCAGCCATCTTTCATTTCTTCTCCAATTACACTGCCCCTCTCTCCCCACTGCACCTGCCACTGGCTCAAAACAAGCATTGATCTACCTTCCGCCAATTTTGGATGTTTTATATAAATGGAATCACGTAAGATGTGTTTTTTTGACTGACTTATTTCACTTAGCACAGTGCTTTCAAAGTTCCTCAGTGTTGAAGCATGTGAAGGCACTTTATTCCTCCTTGGTGCTGAATAATGTTCCATTGTATGGACATGCTAGAATTTTATTTAATCATTCATTGTTGAATGAAAAATTGTTTCCATTTTGCAAATATAGGTAATACTAGTATAAATATTTGTGCACAATTTGTGTGGACATGATTTTCATTTGCTTTGGGTAACTGTCTAGCCCTGGAATTGCTCTATCTTATGGACTCAGATCTTGAATTCATGTCTTTAAAACTGAGCCTTTTTCTCCTCTTTTCCATTACCCAACTGATTTTTAAATTTTTTTATGTTTATTTTTATGGTATGATTGTCTATAAAAGCTGTAACTTCAACTTTGTCTTGCTTCTATGGGAGATTCAATGAATAAGTAATTTTCACCCCTCTGTCCTTCCTTTTACTCAACATACCATCTTTGGAATACAATGTTGTCAATTTGTTCTGGGACCACTTGTCCAAAGGGAAATTAAAGCTCCATTGTGTTTCAGAGATAGTGAGCAAGCCTTATGCAAGCTATTTGGGGAGATAAGAAGAATTGGAAGGATGGGGGTTAGGAGATGGGTGAATTTTTGTGAGAGGTCAGAGCCATAGTCTCTAAGTGTAGGGTGCAGTTGTGCACATTTATTTGAAAGATGCTGGAGAACAGGTGGTTATGGATGCCTGCAAAGGACATCTTTGTGACCTGTTTAGATATACAGAGAGTGACTGGCAGTAACAATATCACTGAAGTTTAAGAAGGACTGTATTAAAAGTGATGACCACCAAGGATCAGGCACATTCCCTCTTCTCCTGGAAGCACATGTATTTCCAGAATCTGGGAATAATCTTGAAGTTGAGAGCCTCAGTAATGATCAGAGCTGAACCAAATCCTGCCAATGCTGGTGAGTGCAGATATAGTGACTTAGATAAAAAGGTGACAAGTTCTAAAAGGTAACTATTGTACATTTGTTTTAAGTTTATGAAAGGTGCTAGGTTAGATATCAATCTTTTAAGATATATAATACATCAAGATCTTAAACAGCAGAAGTGACACTATTATTGCTTCTATAATTTTCCTTATTTTAAATATATCACAACAAAGAGGGAGATCTCCCTGAGCTATAGAGAAAATGATTTTTGTTATAAGGTCCATTTGACACTGTATTATGTCCAAATGTGAAAATGGCCTCTCTAGTGTCATTACTCTTCCTCTTATCCATTGGAGAACCACTCCTAAAATATGAAATGGTGGTGGAAGTTGTCTGGTCATAGACACTGAATGAGTTGTATTGAAATGACCACAACTTTCAATGACTTGTTCATCTTCAAAGGTTTATTTTATTTTTTGCTGGTTTTCACACATCTAAATATAGCTGCATATATGTCTACATAACAATGTTGGAGAAAGCAATAGTGGCTAGCCACTAAATGTTTGCCTACTGGTTCTCCAGTCTTCCTGGCTATTTAGCATAAATTATCTATTCTCACTTACGCAATGAAAGCTTTTGTTGATGTTATTTTCATTATTTCATTGATGAAAAGCAGACTTTCAAGAAAGGGGCCAAGGGAGATATCTCTGTCTATCTACCTACTTATTGAACACCTATTAGGTGCCAGGGGGTTAGTGTCAGGGATGGAGTGATTCTGAACTGAGCTCTCCCATGGTGTCCTTTACATTTTAATTGTCACCTAACATTTTCCTCTTGGTGACATGTTTCTCTCTTTTTGTCTCCCTGTCTATATTCTCTCAGCACCAGCACTGTTTTAATCCTGAGGGTCCACTTCCTGCTCAAGATACTCTGGCAAAAGGAGCATCAGATGACATAAAGCAAGGAAAGAGAAGCATCACAGAAGCAGTGAAAATTGAGCATTGCATTCACCAGGCTTCCTGGGAACAGCTCAATGGGAACGTTGGCCATGAGTTCAAGGGTGAATTGGGTCTAAGGAGTGAAACGGATTTTAAAATAAAGCAAAAATAATTCACAATGTTAAGGAGCATACGGACATTTCCATGTCACAATCAACCCAAACTTATTAATAAGATCTTTAAACCACAGACTTCATATAAAAGAATCCAGTTGCAGAAATACACTCAAAGCATCTTGATGATAGATTTAACAGTTTCAAAGTGCCAGGGTCAGCCCAAGCTTAGTCTACTCCAAATCTTCCAAATATGGTAACGGAAGAAACTACTTGATTTTAGTAAAACATACACAGCTAGGATAAATCAACCAAAAAAAAAAAAAAACTGGGAGTAAAATACTAGTTCTCATCAGGCTGAACTTCTATTTCTAATCTTTATATGTATAAAAAATAAACAAAAGCAAGTCAAAACAAAAATCCCTCAAATACCAAAAATAAAACAAAATGAGTCACCATGTAAAGTATTTCTTTCTTCTACCCTACATGTTTCTGGGGGGGTACATCAGTGTAAAGGAATCCAAATTCTGTTTTAATTCTTTTACCATTTACATGGCCTGCTTCAGGGATTTATACCTCGCTTGACCTCACACAAAAATCTTGAAAATAGTCTTTGGCGAATACGCCCTACTTAGAGGGTACGAGAAATATTAAATTCCAGACTGAGGCCAAATGTGCTGAATGTATCAGCAGAAAAAGGAAAATGATGTCTGAACTTGTTCGTTTATTGTGGGGGGAATAATTAAATTTTATCTTGTGTCATTTGTACACTAGGAATAAAAATAAAGCAGTTGCTCAAATCCCCCAGTTTGAATGGCTTTGCTGTCAGCTGCTCTCATACTCTGTCACTTTTTTTTTTTTTTTTTACTGTTCCTTTTTCTTTAGTGGATACATTTTATATAATAGCAGAACTGCAAAATCACCTCATTTTCATATAGTTTACCTAAATGTGCAACTGTTCTTCATTGTTTTATTTTTAAAATATATTTTCCATCCTGGTAGCTTTCTAAAGTAAAAAAGAAATGTATTGAAATGATCCAAGTCTATCTAAGAGGTTAGTACATATTTTTGCCTGCCCACGTGTAGAATATCACAATCATTGCCCCCCCCCCCCCGAAAGTTGATTCACTAAAGTGTTTTAGGGATAACACGACTGAGGTGTATTATGTCTGTTTGCCAATATCTTAACACACTTTAGATTTTATTTCTTTTACACTTTTGACCTGTTCCAATCATTCTAAGTTAACATTTAATATGTAAATGCTGTTTTTAATCTTGAGGACCTTGAGAGTGTATAGACCCTGTGATGGTTTCAGAACACTTACTGAAAAGACACTAGGGAAAAAAAAATCATTTGAAATTGCAAGTACTTTTAAAAGAAATTCTTTTACCAAAGGATAGCATATACATGAGAAGTACATATAGGATTAGCTTGTGGTTCAATCTCAATATCACAAACTGCACCCATCCACATGAACACTAGTCACTTGAAGAAATATAGCCATGTCTGCACTCTAGAAGTGCTCATGTCCCCACTCAGTTATACCTCTTCTCTCTTCCTTCTTCCCAAAGGTGAAACTGTTCTGGTTCCCAACTGCCAAATATAGGCTTTTCCAGGACCTTGGTTTAGCATTTAAGATACAGTAACCCAGATGCTAGGAAACAGGGTGTGGTTGAACTAGAGCGCATTATTATCTTGATGCGGAGAGGGAGGTAAAGGACAAGACCACAAGTAAGACTGTGATTCAGAAGATGATCCCTTAAGGAGTCAATGTTGTATTTTGTAAGTCAGGTGATACAAAATGAGCACTTGGAAGGTAGAGCTAAGGCAAATAAAATAAATTCTCTAAAGTCTGTGATATGTTTTGCTTAATGAGGCAGATATTTGTAGGATTCTGTTTTTTTTTCCCCTGAGAATTTATGTTGTTTTAAAATGAAGGATCCTACAGTTTCCTGTTAGAAATCACTTCTGTCCCATAATCTGGAGTAACAGTTAATATAATTACCCTCCTTCTCTTTCCTTAGGGAAGCTCTTGACCAAACTCAACCAATCAGGTGCTCCTTCCCAGGAACCCAAAGCTGGAACTGGTGGGTGTTCATCAATTTCCAAAAGTGATGGGTGCTGTCCTCAGACTGCTTCTGGGGGCCAGTACCTGCCCTTTCCCAGCATCCCTAGGTTTCAGCCTAAGCCCAGTTCCTTAAACCTGCTTATTAATTCTCTAAACTCTTACTGATCCCCTCCATTATTATCTATGATCCCACCTTTCTCCTACACTTTCAGTCTGGATGAGCACAGAAAAAGATTGTAACTGACTATTTTGGACTCTTCAAATGTAAAACAGTGAGTGGATGTGAAGGCCTGTGCCAGGATGTTGGAGTGCTGGGCCTGCATTCCCTCTAGCAATTGCAGGGTTTTCGTCTAATTCCTAGGTCTTTGATCTAATTTAAGTTGACTTTGTGCAAGGTTAGGGTTATGGGTCAAATTTCATTCTTCCATATGTTAAGATTCAGTTTTTCCAACACTCTTTGTTATATATATATATATATATATATATATATATATATATATATATTTA
>NW_026000240.1:16597667-16622109 GCF_001458135.2 Marmota marmota marmota
TTTTTTTTTTTTTTTTTTTTTTTTTTTTTTTTTTTCCTCCAACATATGTTTTTAGCACCTTTGTTGAGTATCAGATGACTGCATCTAAAGCATAAGAAACAAAATCAAGGATCAATAGTGGGATGAAACCAGATCAAAAAGCTTCTGTGTATCAAAGGAAACAAGAGTATAAATAGAGAGCTATAGAATGAGAGAAGATCTATAGAATGATCCTCAGGAGATTAATATTCAGAATACATAAAGAACTAAAAAAAACATAATGAAAAGAAAATAAAGAACCCAATCAATAAATGGGCAAATAAACTAAGCAAACACTTCTCAAAAGAAGAAATACAGGGCTGGGGATGTGGCTCAAGTGGTAACACACTCGCCTGGCATGAGCGGGGCACTGGGTTCAATCCTTAGCACCACATAAAAATAAAATAAAGATGTCGTGTCCACCAAAAACCAAAAAATAAATATTAAAAAATTCTCTCTTTCTCTCTCTCTCTCTCTCTCTCTCTCTCTCCCCCCCCTTCTCTCTCTAAAAAAAAAAGAAGAAGAAATTCAAATGGTCAACAAATACATGAAAAAATATTACGTGTCTCTACCAATCAGGGAAATGGAAATCAAGTCTACAGAGATTTCATGTCACTCCAGCCAGAATGGCAATGATCAAAAATACAAACAACAATTAATGCTGGTGAGGTTGTAGGGAGAAAGAAACACTTGTGCATTGTTGGTGGGACTGCAAATAGTGCAACTGCTCTGGAAAGTGGTATAGAGATTCTTCAGAACACTAAGAATTGAACCACCATATGACCCAGATATTCCACTCGTTGGTTTATATACGAAAGATCTAAAATAAGAATACTATAGAAATACAGAAAAATCAATGTTTATGGCAGCACAATTAACAATAACAAAATGATGAAATCAGCCCAGGTATCCATCAACAGATGAATGGATAAAGAGTATGGGTTCTGTTAATGCTGTGGAATTTTATTAAGCTGTGAAGAAGAATGAGATTATGTCCTTTGCTGGTAAATGGATGGAAACGAAGAGCATCATGCTCAGTGAAATCAGCCAGATTGGGAAAATTAAAGTTTGAATGTTTTCTGTCATATGTGGAAGCTAGACCAAAACAGAGAAAAAATCAAGCTGAGGGGGGTGGGGAGCATCCCATGAAAATACAAGAGAGATCAGTGGAGTAAAAGAAGGAGATTAAGGGGTAGGGCAGAGGGATGGGAAAAGAGAAGAATAGTGAAATGAAACTGTCCAAGCTATCCTGTATACATATATGAATATATCACACTGAATTTTTTTGTATTTATAATGCATTAAGTTTAAAAAAACTAAAAATAAACAGAAAATAGACTGGTAGAATAGAGGAAAGGGAACAGGGAAGAAAGAGAACAGGGAAAGGGGAAGTACTGGGGAATGAATTTGAGCAAATTAAATTCCATGCTTGTATGATTGTCAAAATGAACCCCAATATTTTGTATAGCTATAATGCACTAATTAAAAAAAACAACAACTCTATGTCACTAGGTCTCCATTGTAGGGGTGAATAAGCAACTCAATCTCCAAGATGAATGCTTTCCAGGCTGCTTTATTAGTTCCTAGGGAGTTCACTCCCTGTTCACCCTTTCTAAACCAGCAAATAGATGCCAGAATCAGTTTACACCTTCTGGTCTGGCAGATATAGAAACCTGAGTCCCCTTTTCTCTGGCTGCTTGCTGATCTCCAGTATTCCTGCAGTGGAATGCGGGGTACTGGTACCCAACTGCATGTGGAGTTTTTTCAGGGGAAGTTCAGTCCTAGTCCTTGCTCAACCCCTGTGGACTTGCAAAAACTCACCTTCTTATTTTTAATATAGGCTTCTGCTAGTCTGAGTGTACTCAGAACTTCTAGAACTTTCCTCAACCTCCTTCATTCTCCCTGAGAATTTCTGCATCCTCTACATGATGTGCAGACTGCAAACCCAGCCCAATCTGTTCTCTGAAAACTTTCTTACTCATCCTTAAGATTATTGTCTGCATGGTATTATTTCAATATTACACTAAAAGCAAGAGTTCACTTAGAAACTTGTTTTTCTGTACTGCACTCTGAGTCAAAGAGAAAGTGCCTCCTCCCTTCCATTTCAAGAGCTGTACAACTGGGTGTTTTACTTCCTCTCTTCCTCTTTTTGGGATTTATTCCTAAAGTCTTCATAGTTGTCCTAGTCAAACAGAGTCAACCCCATTCTTCTTTCTGAATCTTCTATTTTTTTCCAGAGTTTGTAGTCTTCTGTCAAGGGGAAACTTCTTTTATATATTATGTATTAGGACAACAAATCCCAAGGATTTAATTTAAAAAAATGGCATATTGTACCCAGTGCAAATTTGTGGGAATGGAGAGGGAATCCTTGTGTGTCTCCTCTGAGGGTTAACTCAATGAGGTAAGGTGCTTCCACCATGTGCCTCTCCTGCTTGGGCACTATGGAGACTAGAGATGGGATGAGAGGATCTCATAGGGTCCTTAGTGGTGAGGACCTTCCTGGCCATGTCACCAATGCATTGTCCCATGTAGATGCAAATGCCTGAGAACTGGAGAGATCATTTTCTTGTACTCACAGGAGGAAAATGGGATGGTTTGGTAAACATTCTTTCTTTTGCACCATAAGGGTCTTCTTCCTATTGCTACGGTAATTGTTTTCCCTGAGCCAGTAATGATGGATGCCTATGAGGAAAGGAACCATCTAATCAAGAAGGAAAAAAATGCACAAGTGAATATTTCAAAAACATTTACCCTATGACCTTCCTGGAGGCCCATGTTGTGCTATATCAATGCTATTATTGATCCTTCCATCTTTCAGATTTGAATTTTGGTAAGTGAAGCCTATGTTATTTTTGTTCTGAATTTCCAATTTGTAGAAAGGCACCTAATTGACCTATTAGGAATATAATCGAGATTAGTTAAGTGATTGCTAAGTTTTCAGAAGTGAAGTTCAAAGAAATATTTTCTTATTATATTTGGGTTTCCGTACACAACACCTTTCTTGGCAAAGCTGAACACATGTTAGAACTGATTATAATAAACATGGCTCACAAAAGCAAGGTGCATAACAGCTGGAAATGTGTCGATGATTTTACATACACATTAAGAATTATAGTTGTCAACAGACTTTTTGTTGCTTTTATTCTGCTCTAGGCTAGAATCATCAGCATGCAGTCACTGAAAAATGATCATAAGCGTGTTATAACTTGAAATATCAACATGTAATAACTACTAAATTTAAAAGCAATGGATTTTTTTGGAAACAATTTAAAATAACATAAACACATCTAAGGTCAGCTTGGAATGTGGAAACACCTTTTGAAATTATAATTACATAATCCTAATAGACCATTATATATTTATTATTATGTCATTTGATTAGATTATTATGCAATTATCAAAGCAGTCACTTTGTCTAGAAGCATGTTAAACTTATAGTTGATGTTTAGTCTTTCTTCCTACAAAAATATTCACTTGTATTATTCAGTGACTGATTTTTAAATTTTCATTTTTCACATTTTATCAGAGGATTGCATTACCTATGTTTTTGTATCTCATCAGCATGAAAAAAAACAGGAGATGAATGATGAGAAAATGGATGTTAATGTCTTCTGGCTCAGAATATAAATTATTATTTGATAGCAAAGTCCAAAGCAATGGCAACCAATGCCCTCCTCTATTGGTGAATTAATTTTTATGCCTGGTTTCATGCCACATAAAATATTTCCTGAAAATATTTCTCAGTTCAAGGTGGTACATTAAAAAATTCACCAGCTGGGAATCATAATGATTGTAATTTGCCACAAGTTTTAATGGCTTCATAGCAATAGTTAGGGGCTTGTAGTCCTTTCTTCTTTGGAAGTGTCTACTTTCATTTATCTCACATATCATTTCTGGAATATTTCACTGATCATTTCTTACAATCCTGTTACTGCTTCATGAAAGGCTGAAGCACATTAGCAAGTATCACTAGTGACAGAAACATCATGGTTCCGGAAAGCGGCATATGGTCCCTTTATGTCAGAGACTGAAAAAGATTCTAGACAAGGAATGAGTTTTTCCTGTATGATAAACTTTTTATTTTCTACATGGAACTAATTTCTGTACTTCTGCTATTTTGTATCTGGGGGAAATATACGTTTTAAAAATCAGAGCTGCTGACATGATTTCATGGCTTATGTTTAGTTTATATTAGTTTTAATGTTTTTTATGATACAGAAAGCTTTAGAATGGTTTTGAAAATAGGAAAACAATATAAATAATTCCAAATGGAAAGTCTGGGGTATTCTAAAACAAATTACTTAATAGTTTTCCTACTTTATACGTATTCTAGTTCTGCGATTCACAAATTTGGCCCATTCTTCTGAGTCTTAATGGTATAGGGATTCCCAGTTACAGCATTTCTTAGAGAAAACGGATAGTTTTCATCATAAAGAGGTGGCTCTAGGATTTTTTTTCCTAAAATAGTTTAATGATACAATATAATTATTAAATGATAACAGGAGTTAGCCTTTAGAATCCACATAGTTTATTGTATGACCCAATGTTGAATGTCACCATAATTACCAAAGGATGACAGAAGTTATTCTTTAATAATTATGTAGCTTAATGTATGACCAATGCTGGAATGTTACCATTTTTGGTTTTGAAGAGGAACATCAGACATGGTTTTGAGGAGAAACATCAAATCGACTAATGATTTGAGTTTTCAACTAAATATTTTGAGTATTCTGACCAACTCTGCCTGTGTGACAGAGGGTAAAGCATTTGACCTTTAGATATCTTAGTTTCCTCATATGTAAAGTAGAACATTAAACTAAGGCATTTCTCTAGTCCTTCTAGTATGAAATCCCATGAGTCTACAATGCTATAGTTGCTCTGATTTTCCAACTCTGCAGTTCTCGTTGTAGCCAGCAAGAAAAGGTCCAGCATAGAGGTTGTTCCGTGTCTGCTTGGCACTCATCCTCCCTTCCTCTAGCCTGAAATATTCTGATTTTGTTTTGATACCTTCCCCTCCTCCTCCCATTAGACACAGACCAGCCCCAGGGGTGAGATTTGCTTAGTTAATGCAGATCAGGGCAATCTCAGCCCTTGGTGAGTTCTTGACTCAGGAACAGGCATGGGATGCAATTGAGGACAATGAAGGATTTCTGGGACACCTTTTCCCTCTTCATCTCAAATAATTTTTAGAGTAGAGAGAATTCAACTGGTTTTACAATCACTATCCAAGAAAAGCAGCTGGGATGAATTTAACACCGAGGAAAGCAAGGCGGAGGGTCAGATTCCCTAATGAAATCACTAAGCTGCCAGATCCATCAGTAGGGGAAAAACCTTCATATTTTTTTTTTAAACTTTGCAATTTGCTCTTGTTTAACTAGTTGGGTTTTCTGTTAAAGACAGCTAATGCACGCCAACACAATGCCATGATATCCCATTAGAAAATATATGTGAAGGCCCCTGGAGAAGTAAACCGTGTTACAAAATGTTAAGGTCTAAGTTGTTGAGTTGAACTACTTCTCTACAATTGGCTTCTTATAAATTTATTTTTCATAAAAAATATTTACTGAGACCCTACAATGGGTGGGGCTCTACCTTAAAAGATTCACTTCAGGACATGACCCGATTAATCGATGAATTGACTTTCTCAAGGCTATGGCAGGGACACTGAAGCAGAAGTTAAAAAGGACCAAGAATCTTGACTTTTGACACAAACAAAGGACTTCAGTCAAGGCCTTTCAGCACCTTGATAAACATTTTTGCTCCCGGAAAGACATTTCTAATTAGGATATGATGTTCATAAGCCATAGGACATCCCAGCTAAAAACACGTCATGCAGTTCTTGAAGGGAAGCCGGGTGATAGAATGGGCAAACTCCCCCCGCCACGGATTCTGGGGATTGAAACCAGGGCCTCATGTATACTATGCAAGTATGTGCTCAATCACCGTGCTGTACCCTGCCGGACAAACTTTGAAATCCATGACTGCTACAGGAAAATCTAGGTGTTTGGGCAAGCAGCGCCTCTTGGCTTCTAGGACAACATGCCTGAAACTCATCACGATTGATGAACATCTCACCCTTTTCCTTACCACTTTCTCACTCTGGTGCAGAACCCCCTAGGCTCATGATCTGATGAGTGACAAACTTTCTTCATTCATTCAACAAATATTAAGCTTCCAGTACGTGCTTGACGTGGCACTCCTAGAATCTAAAGTCCTGACTTGAGATTCTTATGACAATTACATCCTCACAACAACTTCCCCCATACTTGGGATAGACCATCCTCTGTCTTAGTGCTTTCACATCCTACCTGCCATCTGACCTTTTCTGCGGCTATTCTCCTGGCAGAAGGAATCCAGGGTTCCCAAATGCTCTTTGCAATTGACAACTGAAGACTTTTACTTTGGGAACATTTTTATTCTTGTTCTTCTTAGGAAACTTCCTTTCATTTCTTAAAATCTAGTTTAAGTCTCATCTGTTTGAAAAAAGGTTATTGTACGTCTAGGCTTTACACCCCAAGTATTAACTGTGAGGGCAAAATAAAGACAGCAACTTAGAATATTTTCCTAAGACACTCCCTTCCTAAAGCCATTACTTGAGGATATAAATGTGTAAAACAAAAGGAATGAAAGAAATAGAGTAATATGAAAAACAAGGAGTGTATATTAGTAACATGTCCTAATTCTGAATTTAGTATAACATTTAATTCTTCAGATAGAATGGAACACATAACAGGGTTCAGTTTTTTATGGTAAGACCAAAATGCTCTTTTCATTTTCTTCAATATATTTTTGTACATTTTCCAAATTTTCTACTATGAGCAGATTTTATTTTGACCATCAGGATATGACAAAAATCATATAATTTAAAAATATGTCACTGTTACTTTAGAATGGAGTTTTTTGGAAATGGCTTTATTAAATAATCAAAAATATATTTAAAATTATAATAATTTATTATTATTATTATTATTTATTATTGGTACTGGGTATTGAACTCAGGGGTACTCGACCACTGAGTCACATCCTCAGCCCTGTTTTGTGTTTTATTTAGAGACTGGGTCTCACTGAGTTGCTTAGTGCTTCACTTTTGCTGAGGCTGGCTTTGAACTTGAAATCCTCCTGCCTTAGTTTCCTGAGCTGTTGGGATCACAGGCATATGCCACTATGCCCAGCTTTAACAGTCAATTATCAACATATTGCTTTCACAAAATATTTTCCTTCTTTTGGAAATATCCAAAATATCCAATCTGTAAGAAATTGTCTCTTAAAATTTCCTCAGCATTATTGAGGTATAACTGACAAAAACTTACATATAATGTAAGTTGATGTACATATACATTGTGAAATGTTTGCCACAGTCAGCTGATTAACATATCAATCACCTTACCTAGCTATCATTTTTGTGCATGTGTGTGTGTGTGTTATACTTAAGATATACTCTCCTATCAGGTTTCATTACTATTAACTATGCATTTTGTCTGCAGAACTTACTCTTCTTATAAATGAAAGTTTATGATTTTGATCAATATCTCTCTACTTCTCTCACCATCCTGATCCTTCATAACCACCTTATACTCTGTTTCTACGAGCTTGGCTTTTCAAATTCCACATACAAATGAAATGAATGCATTTTCTTTCTTTCTGGGTCTGTCTTATTTTATTTAGCATGACATTCTCTAGCATCCACATTGCCACAAATGGGAATGTTTTGCTCTTTTTAAAGACTCACTAATATTCTATTATATACATATGTTATACTTTGGATCTGGAAAGTTACTCAAAAGCCTATGTGATAATGGCTTTATCCTAAGCCTGTGACTCTATTGGAAAGTGGAACTTTAAGAGATGAGACCCAGTGGGGATTCCTTAGGTTATTAGGGTTGCACCCTCAAGGGGAATTGTGGGACCCCAGTCTCTTCCTCTTGCTCTCTTTCTCATCCTGGCTATAAGATGAACAAATTTGTGCTATCACATACTTCCTGCCGTGATGTACGGCCTCATAATAGGCCTAAAAAAGGTGAAACAAATTGACCATGAACTGAAATCTCTAAAACTATGATACCAAATAAACCTTAAGGAGAAATCAAGGTTTGGTCACAGTAACTCTGAGGGAGGTCATCTGAATAAAAATATTCCAAGCCCTTGTATAGTTTCCAAAATTGATCCAAGTTGAGACCCAGAACCACTGAACACAGTTGACAGTTTACCCGAGCCGCATGATCCTTCAGCACCAGGCATGAATGTATGTTAGCAATTTCTTCATTCTTTACTCAAAGTGAACTATGATAACTTGTTTAGTTAGGTTGCACACTGAGAAATGGGGTTACTAACATATTTCTAGCACTGTTGGTACAGGGTCCAAGTGATATTAAGTATGGACACATTGAAAAAAAACCTTCCTCTTATTAATGTAATTGTTACAGTAATAAAAATTGACTAATGCAACATATATATATATACATGTGCATATATTTGTACATTTGCTTTGTCCATTCATCCATTAATGAACACAGGTTATTTCCTTATTTTGGCTACCCTAAACAATGTTGCAATGAACCATGGGAATATATATATCTCTCTTTAAAACAATAGCTTTATTTCCTTTGGGTACATGCCCAGAAGTGGGCCTGCTGGGTCATATGGGTGTTCTATTTTAACTTTTTTAGGAACCACCTTACTATTTTTCCATTAGCAGTTGTACAAATTACATTCCCACCAATAATGTATAAAAATTTTCTCTGTATCCCTGACAACAATCGTAATCTATTGACTTTTTGATAATTGCCATTGTAAGAGGTATGAGGTGATATCCCATGGATTTATTTGTCCCCACCCCCCCAGGCAGTAATATTGAATGTTCTTTCATATACCTGTTGGCCATTTGTATATCTTTTAAAACGTGTCTATCAGGTCCTTTTGCTATTTAGTTGCTTCTGTTCCTTAAACAATTTGGATATCGTACCTTTCATTGCATATGATTTGTAAATATTATTCCCTTTCCATAATTTGGTTTTCATGACATTCATTTTTATATATCCATATAATAGGGAACTATGCTCATGATATAAAGGCATGTTTATTGACATTGAAAGATATCAATGACATCATTAAGAGAAAAGAAATACAAAAACCCTATGAAAGGTACCTAATAAGTGATTTCTTCTAGGTAATTGAATTTGGGGTGATCTTTTATATTTGCTTTCTGTATTTTATATACTAGATATGTTCTTAATAGATTATAAAATGTTTTTAATGTGCACCAGTTAGGTTCTTGGACTATAAGAGGAGTAACTTGGGTTGAGAGAAAGTAACTGCAATTATACTTGAGGTCAGGAAGGAGACAGGAGCTCCCCAGCCTCTCCCTGGCCCAATCCCTCCACAGCTAAGATGTCCACTAGGCTTCAAGAGGTCAGGCAGTGCTTTAGTCAGTTTTTTTTTTCTGCTGCTGCAAATAAAGGACCAGACCAGAACAACTATAAAGGAGGAAAGGTTTATGTAAGGGCTCAAGGTTTCAAGGTATTAGTTCATAGAAGGCCAGCTCCATTCCTTAGGGCCCAAGGTGAGGCTGAACATCATGGCAGAAAAGTGTGATGAAGGGAAGCAGCTCCCATCATAATAAGGAAGCAGAGAGAGACTCCATTGGCTTGATATATATACCCCTAAGTCACACCCCAATTCCCACCTTCTCCAACCACAGCCCACCATTTCAATTACCACTCAGTTAATCCCTATCGGGGGATTAATTCATTGATTGGGTTAAGACTCTCACAACCCAATCATTTCTCCTCTGAACCTTCTTGCATTGTCTCACATGTGAACTTTTTGGGGACACCTCACATCTAGATCATAACAGGCAGCTTAAAGACAGCAGCCTGAGCTTGAGGAAGCAGGCTTCCCTCTTTTTCCCTGACATTTATACTACCAAGGAGAGATCCTGACTGGCCTAAGATCACCATGGCGCTATGCAGACTGCCGTTCAGCAACGTTCAGGCCAAGCCTCGTTAGACACAAGCCAGCTCTCTGCTTACTTTCAGCTAATGCAGCCAACTGCTTAATCAAAATATTAATCAAGCAATGGCGGAGGGGGTGGAGAAAGAATGCTCGAAGGGCAAGAGTTCCTTCAGAGGGAAACACTGACTGGTTCTGAACCTTCTTCATGTAGCATGGCGAAGTCCAGGTACATAGCAGCCACTGTGCCTTCATGGCCCTAGTGAGCCCCTTCTGCGTGCCATTCAGCAAGATTTAGAGCGTGAAGTGAAGAACTCTGGAGACGAATTTAGCTACTGTGCTAGGTGCGTGGACAAGTAAACACTCCAATTAAATATCCTGGTGATGATTGTCCCTTCGCCTGGCTCTCCTCTTATAACTGCCCTGTGTCCTTCAGTCTGTCTTCAGGGATAACACTGCCAATTTCTCCCCTAGGTCTTTGTGAGCTCTATCAGTATAAGAAGCCATAGGTTTCTTGAACTTGGAAAGATTCTTGTACCATTATTACTTTCATCCTTATTTTTTTTTTTTTTACCTGTTTGGACCCTATTTTGACTCCGTGGAGCTTTCAATTCATCTTACATTTTCTATTTCTGTTTTTTTGTTTTGTTTTTATTCTAGGAGATTCGGCCCACCTTATCTTTTATGTCAACAATTTCATCTTAGGCAATGTTGATTCCATGAATCATCCTATTCGAAATTTTTATCTAGTAATAACCTTACGAGATGCTTTTAAGAACATTTTATTTTTCTTTTGGCTACTGTGTTTTTACAGGGGTCTATTCCAGTTTTATGGAGGCAGATGGTAAATCTTTGTCCTCCGAAATTAACTTAGAATTGCTTCCCATTTCTCTTCTGCAATATAGGTTTTTCTCCAAGGTCAGGTTTCCGTGAAGTCTTTCTCTTTCATACTGTGTTTCCTCAGATTCTTTCTGAATTTCAGTTGTCCTTTCACGTTCATGGAGGAAAAATTATGTTTGATGATTCTGGACAATGACTACTGTGGTTCCTCTGCAGTTTACACCCAAGATCCTCCCTGGGTTGGAGGAGGTGAAATAAGGGCTTCTCTTTTGAGTGTGGAGGACATAAATAAGGACAGGTGAGCCCAGGCCCCGTGACTGATGGAGTTAAGAATCTGGGGTTATGTCAGGCTTGGTTCTGTTTATCTCTGGCCCTGACACCCATGCTGAGATTGCTTGCCAAGAAGGCCTTTAGCTTTATATAGAAATCCCTGTGCTGGCCCTGAGCCCCTGTGCACTCGCAGTCATTCCTGGCCTTGCTCTGCTCTGTGTCATAAGAAGACTGGCTCCGGGAGCCTCTGTCCCACGTCTCACTGAGGAAGATTCTCACTGGATTTGGCCAATGGGACATAAAAGACAGCAGACTGGGACATGGGGAGGGTGATGAAAGGGACCTTTCCTCCCCCCTTTTCATGTGTCCGGTAGTCTTGCCAGAAACATCTTCAACTTTCCTTGGCCAAAGCTTCTGCTGAGCCATGCCCTTTGTCCTTAGGGACACTGCCTCTGCCCTGCATCTTGCTTTTGCTCTCTATTGCCTGTGGCTTCTCAGGCATAGCATCCCCTATGGGTTGGATTCCCTGCATTCGGTTCCCTCTACTTCCATTCCTTGGAATCATGACTGATATGTAGTCCACTTAAGATGAGGAGCAAGTCACACTGTGTCTTAGCGTAAGGAACATGGCTATTTAGTATAGGTGCTCTGCAGGCATTTCTGAAATTAAATATTCTGAAGACGATTATTCCATGGCCAATCCTGCTCTGGTCATTATGTGACCTCCAACCATTTGGTGTCTATTTCCCAGAAATGCTTTAGAAGTCTTGACCAACTGAATGGACCATTTCTCACCTCCATCACTTTTAATGATTCCCTCCTGCGTATATCAGCAGTATAGCAGAGGGCTCACTCCAGGGGCTTTGGGTTCAAACCTTCACTGGTTTTGTGACTTGACATATATTTCTTCCCATTTTATGCCTCTTTCCTTGCATCTGGGAGTTGATGAGGACTAAATGACATTCAGGTAGAGGAGTATCCAGCCATACATGTGCAATAGAAACTAGCTATTGTCATTCTAGTTGCTGATGTTATTTTTAATTTTAATCAAATTTTGGGATGGAAGGGAGATAAGTCCCTGAACTCAGTCAATAATTTTCAAATGTGCATAAGCAGCCTGACTACGGAGCGTTGGAGCGTCAGTTAGCATATGATGAAGCAGCACATGCAGAGGATTAGGGAAAGGAGAATGGATACACCTGCTTTGGACAAGTACAGGAAGATAGACAGCCGTGTCAAAGCTCAGCCAACCAGAACACAACCAGCCTCGAACTTGACCTCCAAAGTCATTTCACATTAGCATGGTTTCCAAGACTTGCTTATACTTTTTTTTTTTTTGCCTAGTTTTATTTCCATATCAAAATATTCTCAACAGGGTTTGGTGGCACACACCTGTAATCCCCTCCCTGTCAGAAGGCTGATGCAGGAGGCTTACAATTACAAAGCCAGCCTCAGCAAATTAGTGAGGCCCTGATATAGGGATAGGGATGTAGCCTAGAGGTAAAGAACCCCAGGGTTAAATCCTTCATAAAAAACAAACAAACAAAAAACTCTTATAGGATAAAATAAGCAAAGATTTCCTTCTCTAAATACAATTTAAAATACCAGAAATAATAGTTAATATCAGTACTAACTCTTCTTTATAATTGTTCTTGATTTTGAAATCTTTTGTAATAACTGTTCTAACTTCCACAAGCTCTGACCTTTATTTATTTATTCATTTTTGGGTGCAGAGGATCAAATCTACAGCCTCACACATGCTAGGCAAGCACTCTACCACTGCTCTGAGACATGATTTTCTCAAATCTATGAAAAAAAAGGCATTACAAAACCCAACAATAAGATAGGATGAGCCATTTCCAATCCTTTGGGGTTTTCTTTCATTTTAACCAATAATTCAACTTGCAATTTGATTTTAATTTAATTGCAACAGTTAAGAGAAAAAATTTCTTGGAAGAAACTTGAACACTATATTGATTTTGTCATCTCTTTCTATAAAACCTATTTTTCCAGTTGTAAATACCTTAAACTCCTGGCTAATACAGTCTTGAGGTCCAGCTGTCTCCATTTCATTTAATTTCCCTCCATCTTTATTTTGATGGGCAGAAAGTGATAGAGTGTGATAGGACTCAGCTATTTTTAAAATTAATTAATTAATTTTAATTGGGTATCTATGACAGCAGAATACATATTGAATCACTGTACACAATTGCAGCATAACTTTTTATTTCAGTGGTTGTACACGATGTAGCATCGCACCTTATGCACAGTTATACGTGAACCTGGGGTAATGATGGCCATCTCATTCTACCATCTTTCCTGCCCCCATGCACCTTCCCTCCCCAGTACTCAGCTATTTTTAATGTCTGTGTGATTCTGACCTTATTATGAAGTTTCTCTTTTACGTAAAGACTGCTTTCTTACTCCACAGTTTCATCAGCTACTACAAATGTTACTTCTTCATCTCTTAGAATATTTTGAATCTGAAGTTGAAAAACTATCTGAAAACTAAAAGTAGGGTGTGGTAGATGGAGATGTAAACCCTTAATTTAAGAATAAATGCAAAATTCACACTGGATGCTTTAAATAAGAGCCACTTAAAAACTTTGTTCTTGAATAGAGACTGTCACCAAAAGCTATATTTTAGCATCATTTAAAATATTAAATTGAAAAAAAGTTATGTTTTACAAATGAGGAAGTTTCTGATCTATGTGCTTTTGCCATATGTCGATTGTACTTTAGGTGAAAAAATATAAGTGTAGAGAATATGGAGAAAACTCCCTGCATGATCAACATAATTTTTATTGTCCTTGCTGAGTGTTTGGTTAAAAATACCCATATGACAAGCTTCCAGTGTTTTCCATTACAGCTGCAAGACCAAAACACAGACTCGATATCAAAATACATTTATTATGTTTAAGAATGTGCTTTCGAAAATGTGTTTTGTACCAAAGAATGAAAAGTTTGAACATGGGAATAAACTTGACCAACATTTTTGTTTCTCTGAAAGATTCAATACTTGCCAAAGTGTACATCTGTTTATTATACAGTAATTACTAATCTCTTTCTCAGAGTTTTCTCTTCTGCATTTATGCACATGGAAAAGTTATCTTTTTTTAATGAGAATGAGTGAATACTTAACTTGTGTTCAAAAACCACAACAGTTTTAGCTCCAGTTCCACAAAGGGAATGAATCAAAGGAAGAAAAAGAATACACTGTAGCTTAGGAAATATCCGGGATACTTTAAAGTTCTGGTGACCCACTGGAAACATTTCCAGTGCAGAAGACACGAGAAATTACAGGGAGATGCAGAAGAATGTCAGAAAATGAAAAACTGGTAAAGTGTGATCCTTAAACCTATACCCTTCCACTATAGTATTTAATTTTGTAAAAGCAATGTCTGCCAATGGTGAAAGAAAAGTAAATTATTCTAAATAGGTTTAAGCCCTATCTTGATCTATCTACATAGTTGATTGCTTTATATGAAATTAACGATGACAATTTGCATATGACTTATAAGAAATAAAAACAAGTACAGCAAAATATAATTTTTACCATTAATTTCAGCTGAATAAAACTAATGAAGTTTAACGAAGGCATTTCTATTCCTACACACAAAAGCTCAATTACTTCTATTTATTTTGAAGAACAAAACCTCCAGACACATTTACTTCAATAAAATGAGTTGATTAAGCCTAAATTCTAAGTAGAAGACAGTCCAGAGACTGAATTAACAGAAATAGTCGAGGACATACCGTTCATGAAGCAGAGTATCATATATTTAGTTGAAGGAAAGGACTTCTGTTACAGAAGAAATTTCAGGATTAAATGTGATTGTCAAAAGTAAAAAAATAGTGTGTACGTGTGCACACCAATCTAGTTTAAAAAAATAGAATCATAGCACTATAGAGAGTCCAGGTACCAAGGATTTCTGAAACATATGTGTAAACATAAACAGTATATGGGTTCATATGTGTATATATGTATAGAATATGTACTTATATGTATGTTTGTACACATAATGGAAATTTGACAATAATATAATCTTTTCATGGGCTGCACAAGAAAGCTCCGAACTCCCAACTCTCTTAAACACACACACACACACACACACACACACACACACGGAGCCTGTGCACAAAGCCCCACTGATATCCAGCAAATTCTAGCTCCAAGACTGAGTCCTGCTTTAAACACGTCAGGTATCTTCACTTCCTCCTGCAGTGTTTTCAGATCTTTCTTCTTCAGTTTGCCATTTGCAGACTTTGATTGTCTTCGTGAAATACCTACGCTATTACTTGCTCAACATTTTTTTTTCTGAAAACACCTTCCTTTTAAATTTTGAGTTTCTCAAAAGCGAAACATCATTATCACTACTATAAATCAGAATCATCTTCCATAAACACACCATGATGCACACTAGTGTCATTTGGTTCTAGCTGGATGTGGCCCACCAAATGTTCTGAGCACACGGCCTGCTCTCTTCATTGTAAAACATCAGGTGTTGAAGTCTGGCCCCCAGTAAGACATTTTATTCCAAATGGAATTAGAGGATTGAAGGAAAATATAAAAAGAAATGATTTTCTCATTATAGTGGTTTTACAGTATCATTATTTGCCTGGTCAGAATACCACTTGATGTCATCTTGTAGACCACCTACAGTTATCTCAAATACCAATAGTATTTGAGATAACTCCCAAACCAGGCTTTGGGAGACATTGCTGTTTTCTTTGTTGTTGTTGTTTTGTTTTGGTACCGGGGGATTGAACTAGGGGCCAATCAACCACTAAGCCACATCTCTTTTTATATTTTATTTTGAGACAGGATCTTGCTGAGTTGCTTAGGTCTTCACTAAATTGCTGAGGCTGGCTTTAAACTTGCGGTTCTCCTGCCTCAGCCTCTGCTGGGATTACAGCCCATCAGGGATTGCTGTTTCTTAGTAAAGATGGGGGAATGAGAAAGTATGGGGTGCTTTAGTGATGTGTACTTTTCTACTTTCCTTAGTAGGTAGGGAGTAGGAATAATGGGGAGACTGGGGCGGCCAGTCTAGTAGACACGTAAGCAACTAGCACCACTGGTTTAAACTGGCGGCTCCACTTAAGAGATGTCATCGGTAATGGGACTCCTCTCCCTTTTACTGCCCAATAATGCCCTAGAACTGAAAGACAAACATGAACTTGGGATTGGAAGCTAATAAATGGGACATTGTTTTTTCTTGGACTTGAGTGTAGCAGGGTTAATGAATTACAGATGAGATTGTTTACATGAGTGGGTGCTGTTTGCTTTCTCTGCCATCAGTTTTATCCCTTCCAGCAAAGGTAAGTTCACTGAGAAGAGCTATGGGGGAGGGAGGCCAACATAGCTCTAAAACATTTGTTTTTTTTTTTTTTTTTTTTAAACGTATACTTCTAAAAAGAATGTTTTTGGTGCCCCTTCCTAATGCTGTGGCGAGGTGAACTTCTAGTGGACTCTAAGTGCGACGAGCCTGTCTGCCTTGATAGGAAATATTTTTGAAACAAGGGGTTCTAGATCGGGACCAAGGCAGGGGTGGGCTGATGGGTGCAAGTGGTGGTGTGTGTAACCTTCACTTCTCATAAATCCCAGGGACATTTTAGAAGTTATCAGGTAATCTGGATAGGTTATGAGTCTGAGAGCCAGGAGAACAGAACTGTGCCTCCTCTGTCTCACACTGTTAGAACTGGCATCAGCTAGAAGGTGGCCACCATGGAAACACAGACCTACCAGATCTGGCTCTGAAAAATTGTAGTGAAAGGAAATCCGCCCATAGGTAGACCTTCAGGTGGAGTGTGTGGGCGAATGCTCTTTCTGGAAGGAAAGAAGGCCTAATGTGTGGATGTACTTGATTCATGAACCGTGGCTTGTGGATTGGCTGATTGGTCATGGATTTGAGATGGACACATTCATGTCATGAAGAAATGTCGTCCATATCACAGGCCTTGGGAACAGGAATAAAGATAGATCTGTGATAACAGGCACAGAGAACAAGATCTCTGTGATCCTCCTAAAGGCTTAATTTGTGAAGAATTCTGTTATTAAGTAGGTAGAAAATTTAATCCACCCTGGATGACAGTCAACTTCTTATTCCAGGGCCCCTGGTGCCTATTCCATGGGTCCACTTCAAAGAGGCCATGAAATCACGATTGTAGAGAATGCATGGGCTTTGCTTGCCCTTCACAAAGCTGATCTGGCTTCTAGACACTCAGCTGAGTGTCCTCCATGGTTTACTCTGAGCACAGCTGGCAACTTGCTCACCATGGAGGAGTCACGCTTGCTCCCGCAGGGACAGGCATGTTCAGGAATAGATGGACCTTCCCTGCCTTCGGAGTTTGTTCCAGTAGTTGATCCATGGATTACAGGCTGCTGTGTCCACAGAACTCCACAAAACAGCACCTCAGACCAGGGCACTCATTTTACAATGTAGGGAGTGAGACACCAAACTCATATCCGTGGAATTCACTTTGGTATTAATTTGTGTTAAGATCAGTTACCTTGAGAGAGCAGTATAATGGCCTGTGCTAGATCAGTTTCAGTACCAGCCAAGAACACATGCCCTGTGAGGCATGCTACTGTTCCTCCATAAGCAGCTAATGTCCCTCCTTCCAGCAGTTAATACTTGGTTCTCCCCTTAGAGTCAGAAGACAGTGTCTGGGGCGCACCCGTGGGAGGGAGATGAGACAAGCTTCTCTCACTAGGATACCTAATAACCCAGGAGGAGAAATTTGCTTCCTTTCTCCATGACCTTGGGCTCATGGATTATAAGTTTCTAGGAGCGTTGCTTCTACCAGGGGACACAATTATGGTTTTGATAAATAAGAGACCATAATTGCTCCCTGGCCATTTTGGGTAATGTCTGAACCATGTATGCTCAGGCTTGAGATTCAGTTCAGCCCAGGAACATCCCTAGTGAGAAGGTGGAGGGAGGAAGAAATGTGAGGTCTGGGTATTTATTTTCCCAGTTCATTGTAGTTAGCAAAGTTGGGGACCATCTGGTCTTTTCTCCTCCTCTTATACATGAGGAAATGTGAAGATAATTTACCCAGAGTAACAAAGATTTTATTAGGCCCGGCTGCAGGCAGAATCTGGGCAGGTCAGGGGATTGTAAAGTCAAGTGACATCCTGTGCTGTCAAGCACCAAACAGGTGCAGGGAGGTGGCTTGGTAAGTATTCGCATGAGCATCACAGGAAGCGCTGGGAATGCAGAGGGTATTTTCCCTGCAGCTCCTTCTGCTTTGCCCAGCTGGTTGCTGCAATGTGGGGAATGCAGAACCCAGTGCTGCTACACTGCACGAATGTTCAAGAGAAGCTGGAAATCTGGATGTTTGTATGAAGTCTCTGATTTTAAAAAGCAGTCATCTTAATCTTGAACCAGCAATATAAACAGATGATCTGTGGGCCATCTAAGAAGAGTAAACACCACTGAAGGATTTTACTAAGGTCCTGGCGTGGTTAGATCTGCTTAGAGATATCTCACTGGTAGCCCTAAGGAAAAAGGGAGGAGGAGAAGAGAGAGATGGAGAGGATGCTTGGGAATGGACTGAGATTTCTAAACTAGTAATGGACAGAAACTGGACTTGGAAGAAGGGTTTGAATTATAGACGTAATAAGGAAGAAAAATTAGTGTGGGTGGTCAAACAATTCTCAGGGCTTTGGCATGGGTGAACAGAAAGATTTTGCTGCAATTCATAAAAGTTTGGTAGCACAAAGAGAATTAGCTGGTAGGCAGAATGGGGTGTGCAGAGAGTTTGCATGTTTAATTGGAATTATGAACTTGGAGAGGTCCTGGCAACTAAGGCAGCTAGGAATTCTGGTGTGGGATTCTGAAGTTAGGTCAGCTGGGGCAACAATAGAGTTTGGGGATCTTACTAACCTCTGTTCAGCCTCATCTCTGTGAGAGGCAAGACTCGTGAAGTAGAATACCCCAGAAGGCATCTACCTTGAAGGTGGTTTTGTTTATAAAAATTGTTAGCCCACAGAAATCTTTTATCATAATAGTGCACCATCAGAATGTGCACAGGAGCACATTGGGAAGCACTGGGGAGAATGTGGGAAGCAATATATTGTTTTTTGGGTAAATTAATTGCTGAAATATATGAAAAATGCTCTTCATATGCATGTAACAAAAATTCCTAAAATAATGAATTAGATAAATCATTTTATTTTATTAAAAAGAAAACATATCAGAATTTTTAAGTAAAATATTTTATCTGTTGGACTTCCTGTATGATAACAACACCCCTACAGAGTGTTTTCCTTGGTGTTCTGATGTCCCATGTTCTTTTCTCACCAGGGCTTGTTTGTTGACTAAATACCCATACTGAGGGTCCTTCCAAGACTACTTCCAAACTGAGCTTTCTGTTTTATGGAGATTATTGTGGGAAAGGTAGCAGCATATATATTTTCGCAAAATGCAGCTATTCCTTAATTAGGCTATTAAAGGGCTACCAATATCTTCCTTTGGGAAGGCTCTCTTTCCCTGCTTTATTATAATTTTTTGTTCCTAACTAAACCAACAGTTGAGATTGTTCACTTTTTTTTTTTTACTTATCTTGTCACATTTTGAAAATTAAGGTTTTTCTTTTCATTGACATGTTCCTTCTTTCAGCTACAAAGCAATGAGGCCCAGGTTTGCACAACTATGAATGTTTAATATTCATTCAATATTGTGTGATATGAATTTCTGTAGTCTAAATATTTAATACAGAATTAGGATTAGATAATATTTATTCATTCACTAAATTTTATTGCTTGATTCCTTTATATAAATTCTTTCCTGGGTATTTTATGTATATTCACAAATAAAATATATAAAAACATATTTTGATCAGGAGAAACACAAAAGAAATAATTTATATGTGTGGATATTCTACATTGTTGATTGGATTTTTTTGGTCTTCTTTTAAAGAGAGCTTGTAAATCAACTTTTTTCTTTTAAGTTTTAAGAAAACTTCTAAGTTTCCTTAGTGTACGTGTAGAGTACACTTTCTTTCTAGGAATAGTTTAGTTCCATTACTGTGGCAGGACCCTTTGGGGTCTCTAGTGGATGTACTGTATCCCCCCAATCTGTCACAGTTGAAATGTCTTTGGGCTCCCTGCAACTCTGGAAGATTTTCACTTTTGACTTCCAGGACTTCCGAGCCTGACCTTGTGGAGATTCACCTTGTGCCTGCACAGTTACAAGACCCTTGATGTATGTGTGGATCTCTTTCTCTCCATAGCTTCTTCCTCTGTCTTCTTCATTTCTAACTTCTCATCTTTCAAAACTGCTGTGCTTTTGCTTGGGGACATTCTCTTATGCACAGTCATAAAAGTGACTCTGGAAAACCAGGGCTATTTGGAGGGCTCACCTCATTAGTTTTTTTTTTCTCAGAAGAAACACAGTCTGTTGCTAAATGTCACATATTTTATCTAGATTTTATGACGGAAAGGCAAATCTGGACCCTGCCACTTGGTGAGAGACAGAGAGAGAGGTCTGATTAGACCTTTGCAATATTGCTATTCCTTACTGTAGTTCTGTGTTGCATTTGGTTTGATTTGATTTTAGATTAAAAACAGAACCAAAAAAAGAACTAGACCAAAGAAAATTCAAACAATCTTAACAAATTTCCATTTCTCAAAAAATACAAGGCAACACTGAAATTATCATACAGGCAGTATGGCTCAGATCAGAAATGAAGACGTTCAGGACTCTGGAATGGTCCAGGAAGGGCCAGCACAAGGGGACTATGCAAAGTTAAGGAAGATACATTTGATTAAAAACATTTAAAGACATAACAAGACATGGTATGTGTGAGTATATGTGTGTGCTCTAATTTGGCTGAAGAATCGTGATCTTGTAAGGAAACAGTTCTTGGTCTGACTAGAATTTAGGTTGGGGCAACTGTAGAGGGTTTCGTAGACTGAGAGGATAGGAAGGACATTCCAAGTTGCTTCTCAAACCACTAGTCCAACAGGCCCTTCCTTCTGTTTCCTTGCACCACTAAGTCCATTCTGGAACACAGCGGGAGGTGTCAGATCCTGAAAACACTCTCCTGCTGCCAGGGCCTTCCTCATCCTCAAGTCTGTTTTGCATTGGTGATGTCAAGCAGTAATAAACATGTCTTAAAATAACACCATGCTTTTCAATACGGAAGGTTCCTAATGTACCCTTTGCTCACACTTAAATAAATCCTGCAGGAACGCTCACTTCATTATATGCTAAAAGGCAGGCGTTTCTGGGAAAGAGTGAAAAGCTCAAAAATGCTTTGCTGACTCAAAGTCAAGTCAGAAAATGTGTAGAAAATGGGCCTCTTGTGACCCTGCTTAGGTTGGTCCTCTCCTTTCTCTATCATTGCCCATTGGGCTCTCTCTTGTGTGCACATGGGCAGACACACACACTCGCATGCACATTCTCTCTCTCTCTCACACACACACACACACACACACACACTCACACATCCATAAACCTTTATTTAGTTGTTATATAAGGAGATAGCATAAGCCTGAGGTTCTGCCCTCATATCCACCTCTGTTAAGCCAAAATGAGAATTCTGTAAGAGCCACAGCAGTTAGTTCAGAAGCTCATCCAGTTCAGTGCTTCTCCTCTGACAGTCCATTTGGTCTTATAACAAGTTAATGTAAAAGACAAATTTCCAAATATTCCATAGTACTTGAATGATGTGTTGCAGACTATCGACAGTAAATATCCTAAGCTTTTCTTTTATCTATTTTGTGATTAATTAGCACATTAATCCATTAATTTTTGAATAGGATATGCATTTATATATATGCAATATAGAAACATATGTGTCTATACATATTTATTTAAAAATGTAAAAAAGGCTAGGCCTTTCAGAGGCACAAAAGTATCCTTCCTGGATTTATTCACCTTTGCTTGTTTTATATGAAATTTTCCAGAGATTAAAAATATACACATATAAAAATCTATATACAAGTATTTATTTAAAAATGAACATATACATGTGCCCTTTTTGCACATTGAAGTTTGTCTTACAATATATTGAGATAATTGTTTTAATAAATGTGCACATACACATAGAATCTGCATAATATTCTGTTTGTAGATGTATCATAATTGATTTAACTGGTCCATAACTGGTAAATTTATGCTGACTCTTTTGCAAAAAGTACTCAGCTACCAAAGGTCAGTTCTGAACTGTGTTTGGAGAAGAAAAATTTCTTAAACTGTAATTATTTTTAAATGGCATGTGAATTTTACATTATGATGGACACACCAAGTTCCCATGCATTAACTTTGCATCTGTTTCCCATGCCCACCTACATGCATGAGTGCTATTTCTTCACGTGCCTGGAGCACCGTGAACTGCTTCTTGGACTTTGGCAATCAGCTAAGTAAAAGCTGAGTAATCTCTTTTTAATTTGTATACTTTTGTTTTTACAAATGAAGTTGAGCATGTTTTCCTATGTTTAAGACCTATATGGTTTTCTAATCTGTAAATAGTATGTTCATTGTTCCTTTTGAGGCTGGAATGTTGATTTATTTGTAGGAGCTTCTAATTGAGTAAATCATTTCAGTTCTATGATATGTGATTTGGGAAATGCAAATGTTTTCCCTGTTTTTCATGGTTTTCACCATTGCTCATGTGTTTTTGCAATGTAGATATTTCTAACTTTTAACTAATTTGAAGTATCAATCTTTTTTATGGCTTCTGTGTTTATTTCATACTTAGAAAGTCCAGGTTTATGAATGACCCCAGGCTTTATACTTTTCATGGTTACTCTTGTCACATTTAAAATCATAAACTATGCAAACTTTATTTTTACATAAAAAGCCATTTTGAATCAAATAAAAAATCATTCTTGGTGACTATTACTGTTCCAACACCGATTTTGCTAAATCCATCTTTTCCTCTTTGATATACAATGTTACCATTAAATTCACATATATACACATAAACTCATTTGAAATTTAAGTTTATTCTTTCCATCTCAATTCTGTTTCTTTAACTTACTTTTTATTTTATTTTTTTATATTTTTTATTATTGTTATTGTCCCAAATAAATGTAGAAATGAAGTTCCCATTCTGAATTATCATTGTTGGCCAATTTACAGATAGCATTTTCTTTTTAGGGGTCTTTAGGGTAAGAAATAAAGAATTGGCATATTTATGATATTTAGAGGCAGAACAGATATAGATATCTGTTCTGCCTCTAAATATATATATATATTTCTCCAGATTCTGCCAGTCTACTTTTTCACCTTTTTTAATTATTATTCTTATTAGAACATTATAATTATATATAGTATTTGTGTCCATTTTGACAAAATCATACATGTAAGGAATTTGATTTCAATGGCCCCCCCCATGTTCCCTCCTTTCCTTGCTTACCCTCTTCCTCACTACTCTACTAATCCTCCTTGATTGGTTCTTTCTACATGTAAAGGTGAAATTCCATTTGGTACATTTATATATGAATATAATATGATTTTGTTCAATTCATTCTACCTGTCCTGCCATTTCCCATTGCCCCTGCCTCTTGTTCTATCTGTTCTACTAATGTTCCCTATATCTTTATGATATCTGGTCCCTTCCCACCACCTTCTTTCCCTTATTCTGCTTTAGCTTCCACATATGAGAGAAGACATTCAAACTTCTGATTTTCTGAGTCTGGCTTATTTCAATTAGCATGATTTTCTCAATTCCCATCAATTTACCAGCAAATGTCATTATTTCATTACTCTCTATGGTTGAGTAAAACTCCATTCTGGATATATACCACATTTTCTTGATTCATTAATCTATTGACAGGCTTTTTGTTGACTCCCTAATTTGGTAATTGAGAACTGTGCTGCAATAAACATTGAAGAGGCTGTGTTCCTATAGTATGCTGATTTTAGTTCTTCTGGATAAATACCAAGGAATGAGATAGCTGGGTCATATGGTGGTTCTATTCCTGCTTTATTGAGGAATTGCCACACTTATTTCCAGAGTGGTTGTACTAATTTTCAGTCCTATCAACAATGCATGAGTGTACCTACTTCCCCACATCCTTGCCAACATTTATTATTATTTGCATTCTTGATTATTGCCATTTTGACTGGAGTAAGATAAAACATTAATGTAGGCTTAATTTGCATTTCCCTGAATGTTACAGACATTGAACATGTTTTCATATCTGTTGATCATGTGGATTTCTTCAAATTACTAACATACGGGATGAAAAAGGCAATATCACAACAGATGCTACAGAAATACAGAAGACAATTAGAAATTATTTTGAAAACCTATATTCCAATAAAATAGAAGATAGTGAAGACATCGATAAATTTCTTAAGTCATATGATTTGCCCAGATTGAGTCAGGAGGATACACACAATTTGAACAG
>NW_026000240.1:16622128-16667651 GCF_001458135.2 Marmota marmota marmota
TGCTGGTGAGGATGTGGGGAAAAGGGTACACTTGTACATTGCTGGTGGGACTGCAAATTGGTGCGGCCAATTTGGAAAGCAGTATGGAGATTTCTTGGAAAGCTGGGAATGGAGCCACCATTTGACCCAGCTATTCCCCTTCTCGGTCTATTCCCTGAAGACCTTAAAAGAGCGTACTACAGAGATACTGCCACATCGATGTTCATAGCAGCACAATTCATAATTGCTAGACTGTGGAACCAACCCAGATGCCCTTCAATAGATGAATGAATAAAAAAAATGTGACATTTATATACCATGGAATATTAGGCAGCACTAAAAAATGACAAAATCATGGAATTTGCAGGAAAATGGATGGCACTAGAGCAGATTATGCTAAGTGAAGCTAGCCAATCCCTAAAAAACAAATGCCAAATGTCTTCTTTGATATAATGAGAGCAACTAAGAACAGAGCAGGGAGGAAGAGCAGGAGGATAAGATTAACATTAAACAGAGACATGAGGTGGGAGGGAAAGGGAGAGAAAAGGGAAATTGCATGGAAATGGAAGGAGACCCTCATTGTTATACAAAATTACATATAAGAGGTTGTGAGGGGAATGGGAAAATAAACAAGGAGAGAAATGAATTACAGTAGATGGGGTAGAGAGAGAAGATGGGAGGGGAGGGGAGTGGGGATAGTTGAGGATAGGAAAGGTAGCAGAATACAACAGTCACTAATATGGCATTATGTAAAAATGTGGATGTGTAACCGATGTGATTCTGCAATCTCTATTTGGGGTAAAAATGGGAGTTCATAACCCACTTGAATCTAATGTATGAAATATGATATGTCAAGAGCTCTGTAATGTTTTGAACAACCAATAATAAAAAAATAATTTAAATGCATATTTTACAGAAGAAATTAAAAAAAAATTTTTTTGCTTATGTCAACATATTAATGTGTTTCCCTTATGTTTACCTCAAATAGTTTCAAAGATTTGGGTAATAAATTGAGGAGTTTGACTCATTTTGACTTGATTTTTATTCAGGGTCAAAATAAGAATAAGAATCTAGTTTCTTATGTAAGGCATAAGGATCTAGTTTCAACTTTCTACATGTGGATATCCGGTTGTCTCAGCACCATTTGTTGAAGAAGCTTTTTCTAATGAAAAAATTTTTTTAGCGTTTTGGTAAAATAATCAGATGGCTAAAAATTCATGGGTTTATTCCTTGTTCCTCTATTCTATTCTATTGGTGTATGCATGTATATTCATGCCAATAATATGCTGTTGGGTTACAATGACTCTGTAGTATATTTTGAAATTGGGTAATATGATGCTTCCAGCACTGTTCTTGTTGCTCAGGATTGCTTTGGCTATTCAGGGGCTTTTTTGCTTCCATATGACTCTCAGGATTGGTTTTTCTAGTTCTGAGAAGAAGGTCATTGATATTTTGATGGAGATCACATTGAATCTGTAGATCACTTTTGGCAGTATGGTCATATTAATAATATTAATTAATTCTCCCAATCCATCAATGTGGGAGATCTTCCACCTTCTGGCATTTTCTCCAATTTCTTTCTTCATTGTTTTAGAATTCTCACTGTAGGGGCCTTTTACCTCTTTGGTTGGCTTTATTCCTAAGGTTTTTTTTTTTTCCCCTTAGGTTCTTGTGAATGGGATTGTTTTCCTGATTCCTTAGTCAGCAATTCAATATGTAATATAGAAAAGTTATAGATTTTGCATGTTGATATTTTTTATTTTATTAAATAAAGATAATTTCAGTGCTAAATGTATAAAATATGTAATTTTAGAAAAAAGGAAAATTCTCAGTGTAGTTTTGATTTGCATTTCCCAAATTGCTAATAATCTTGAATTTTTCCCATATATTTGTTGGCCATTTACATTTCTTCTTTTGAGTAATGACTATTTAGTTCATTTGAACATTTATAAATTGAGAGGTTTTGTTGTTGTTGTTGTGTTGTTGCTGAGTTTTTTGAGTTCTTTATGTATTCTGGATGTAATCCTCCATCAGAAGAGTGTTTAGCAAATATTTTATCCCTTTTTGTGGATTCCCTCTGCATATTCTTAATTCTTTTCAAGGTTTTCAACTTGATGCCAGCCCATTTTTTAAGTCTTGGTGTCATTTCCTAAATTTTAGAGGTCTTACTTAGAAAGTTATTACCTGTGTCTATGGGCTGGAGTGTTGACCCTACATCTTCTAGGAGCTGCATAGTTTATGGTCTAGTTCCTAGGGCTTTAATCCATTTTGAGTTGACTTTTGTTCAGGATGAGAGATAAGAATCAGTCTCATTCTTCTACAGTCTTCCCAGAACTATTTGTTAAAGAGACTCTCTTTTCTTCAATGTGTTTTTGCCTACTTTGTCAAGGATCAGATAACTATATCTGAGCAGGTTTGTCTCTATGTCTTTTATTCTGTACCATTGGTCTACATGTCTTTTTAATGCCAGTATCATCCCGTTTTTGTTACTATAGCTTTTTAGTATAATTTGAAGTCAGGTATTGTAAGGTCCCCAGTATTGCATTTTTTTTTCTTTTGGCTTAGAATTGCTTTCACCGTTTTGGGTATTTTATTCTTTCAAATGATTTTTAGGACTTTTTTCTAGCTCTGAAAGGAAAGTCATTGGTATTTTGAAGGGGCTTGCATCAAATCTTTATGTGAGAGTATGGCCATTTAAATAAGGCTAATTCTGCCTATCCATAAACATGAGAGGTCCTTCCATCATCTTATATGTTATTCAATTTCTTTCTAAAAATGACCTTAGATTTCACTGCAGAGGTTTTTCAACTCCTTGTTTAGATTTATTCCAAGGTACTTTATTTTATTTACTTATTTTTGAGGCTCTTGTGAATGGGATAGTTTTCATGATTTCTTTCTCAGCAGATTCATTATTTGTATATAGGAAAGCTATTGGTTATTGTATATTGATTTTATAATCTGCTCCTTTGCTAAATTTGTTTATAAGCTCTAGCAGTCTTCTAATGAAGCTTGTTGGATCTTTTAGATGTAGGATCATGTCATATGCAAAAGTGATAATTTGATTTCCTTTTTTTCCTATTTTCACATTTTTTAATTTAATTATCTTGCCTAATTGCTCTGGCTAGAATTTCTAATACTATATTGGATAAGAGTGTTGAGAGTGACATCCTTGTCTTGTTCCAGATTTTCCAGTATTTTAAGATTTATAGTGATGTTGGCTTTGGGTTTCATATATAGCCTTTATGATGTTGAGGTAGGTACTTTTTATCACTAATTTCCTGTGTTTTTATCATGAATAGTTGCTGAATTTTGTCAAAGGCCTTCTCTTCATCTATTGAAATTACTATTTGAGATTTATTCTTAATTTTAATTATGTGGTGAGTTATATTCATTGATTTGCATATGTTAAAACATCCTTGCGTCCCTGACATAAAACCAACTTGTTCATGATGTATAATCTTAATATTTGCTAATTAAGTTAATAATTAATATTAATTTCTTAATATCTTATTAAGACATTTTGTATCTATATTCATAACAGGTATTGGTCTATAGTTTTCTTTCCTTGATGTGTCCTTATGTAGTTTTCATATAAGGATAATACTAGTTTCAAAGAATGAATATAGAAGTATTCCCTCCCTGTCTGTTTCATGGAATAATTTGAGGAACATTGGCCTTAGTTCTTTTTTTTTAATTTTTATTTATTTTTTTAGTCATACATGACAGTAGAATGCATTTTGACATATAATACATACATGAAATGTACATACATCAATCAAATTGTCTATTCTATTCTGCTGCCCTTCCTATCTTCCCTACTCTTCCGCTCCTCTCCCATCCTTTCTCTCTATCCAATCTAATGTGACACACTTTTTTTTTTATTTTTCTCATTACAACATCATATATGTATTCTGTATAACAATGAGGTTCTCCTTCCATCTTCTGTGTAACTCCCCTTCTCCCTCTTTTTCTCTCCCACCTCTTGGCCTTAATTCTTCTATAAGTGTTTGATAGCATTCAGCTGATAATCCATCTGTCCCTGGAATTTTTTTTTTTTTGGTGGGGGGTTGGAAAGTTTTTAAATTATTTCTTCTACCTCAATCCTTATTGATATGTTTAGGTTTTAATGTCCTCTTGACTCAATTTTGGCAGGTCACATGTGTCTCAAAATGTATCCATTTCTTCTATGTTTTCCTATTTATTAGAGCGTAAGTTTTGAAGATACTCCCCAAAGATGCACTGGATTTCTGTGATATCTATGGTGTTTTCTCCTTCTTCATCTCAAATTTTGTTAATTTGGGTATTCTCTCTTTTTCTTTTGGTTTGTTTGGCTAAGTTCATATCATCTTTTTTAACTTTTCAAAGAGCTAACTGATCATTTCATTGATCCTTCATATTTTTAAAATTTTCAATTTCATTGATTTTTTTTACTCTGATCTTAATTATTTTATCCTTTCTACTGGTTTTTGAATTAGTTTGTTTTTGTTTTGCAAGGGCGTTGAGATGCATTACTAGGTTGTTTATTTGAGATATTCCTGATTTTCTTATGTAGGCATTCAGATATTAGTTTCCGTCTTAGAACTACCTTCATAGTGTCCCAGAGGTTCTGGTATGTTGTATCACTAACTAAGAAATTTCAAATTTCTCCCTTGATTTTTTCTATTACCCTTCATCATTCAAAATTCACTGCTCATTCTCCACATGTTTAAATAGTTTCTGTAGGGTTTTCTTTTGTATTTATTTTCTAATTTTATTCCATTAGGATCAAAGAAGATGCAAGGATTTTTATGAGTTTTTTTTTGTATCTGATAATAATTGCTTGATGAGATAAAACATGGTCTATTTGGGGGAAGGTTCCATGAGTATCTGAGAAGAAAGTGTATTTGGATGTTGTTGGATGAAATATTTTAGAGATATATGTTAAGTCCATTTGAGTTATAATATTTTCTCAGTCCCAAGTATCTTTACTGAGTTTATGACTGGATCACTTATGTATTGGTTAGAGAGGTGTGTTGAAATCACCCAGAATTATTGTGCTTGGTTTTTATTTGAGCAGTTTTATGTAATTTTAACATTAATGCTTGAAGCATAAATATTTACCATCGATATATCTTTTTGGATTGTTTCACTTCCCAGTATGAAATAACCTTCCTTGTCTCTTCTGACTAAATTTGGCTCAAAGTCTCCTTTTTTGGATATGAGGTTAACTATTCCTGCTTGCTTTGTGGCTCCATCTGCGTGATACATCAATTTCCATCTTTTCATGTTCAGCTTGTGAGGTGAGTCTCTTGCAAACAATATGCAGTTGGGTCCTGTTTTCTAATTCATTCTATCAGTCTGTGTCATTTAGTTGGAGAGTTGAGACCATTTAAATTCAATGTTATTATAAAGAGATGTTTTTTATTCTTGGTATTTTTATGTATTTGTAACATTTCTAATTTGCTTAGCTACTTTTCAAACAACACTTGTTCATTTGTAATTGGTGGGATTTGTTTTTTATTTCTTCTGCTGAATTATTTATTTTTATCTTTCTTTAGTGCTAGTTATAGTAGTTAAAAATTCTTTTATTTTTTTTCTTCTCTTGGAAAGTTTTTGTTTCTTCTTCAATTCCGAGGGATAGGTTTTCTGGATATAGCAATCTTTATTGACAGTTATTATCTTTCAGTACTTGGAACACAGGTCCTCCTGGCCTTTTGTGTTTGTGCTGAGAATTTGAGAGTAATTCCAATTGGTTTGCCTCTAAATGAGACCTGATGGTTGTCTCTAGAGGCTTTGAAATTCTATCCTTGTTTTGTATGTTCATCATTATAATTATATTGTTGTGAAGAGCCTGCCTCCACTTTTTATCCTCTCTATCTTGGGTTCTAAATTCATCCTGTATCTGGATGCTCATCTCATTCTCAAGGTTTGTAAAATTTTCTCTTATTGTTTTCCAGAGGAGGTTATCCATTCCATTAGTCTGCATCTCCCTATGCTCTTCAATTTCAATAATTCTTAAATTTGATCTCTTAATGTTGTCCCAGTGTTCTTGTATATTCTGGTCTGTTACTTCTTTTCTTGTCTTTAATTGTCTGAATGTTTAGGCTGACCACTCTGTCTTCCAGCTCTGAGATTCTGTCTTCAGCATCATCTTCTCTATTAGACTTTCACCTAAATATTTTATTTGATTGATTGTGTCTTTCATTCCCAAGATTTCGGTTTAGTTCTTTTTCAACATCTTTATCTCCTTCTTGAATTTCTCACTAATATTCTGTACACATTTAATTCTTATTTAATTCAGTTGTCTTTTTGTATAGTTTTGAAATTCATTGATATATTATAGTCATTCTTCTGAATTATTTTTTTTCTGATATTTCATCCACTTTAGTACCTTTGTAGTCAGTTGCTGGTGAATTATGAACTTTAGGATGCACCATGCTACCTTGTTTTTTTTATATTTCTTATGTTCCTATTAGGCTTTATGCATCTGTTTGGATGGACTTCTTTTCCACTCTTATGTCTGGCTCCTTTTTGGGGCACAGCCATCTCTTGCCAAAGTATCCTAGAATGATCGAGATTGAGATCCTAAAGAGGTTGACATCCATGGCCTTTGTGTTAATTCTTTCTGTTTTTGCTGTAGAAGTGAATGATCATAAGTGAGGCCTGAGGGCCCCCCTCACCATTTCTAATTGACATCTGGTGTTTTCATCTCTTCTATTCTTTGTATTAAAGTATCTTGAAGTTTGAGTGTAGTTAATTTGTTTGTAGATCTAGGCTAGCTGTCTCTCAACTGGTTTTAGCTCAGAAGGAGAGTTTCTCCCCTGTGTATTTGTAGTGTACCTGTAGATTCCCAGCTCATAGAAAAGGAGGAAGTAAATAATAGCAAAAAATAAAGCAAACAATATGTACTATTAAATGAATACCCAGTGCCCATTATGACATCTGCAACACTAAAACAGGACTGGTGGGGCCAGTAATTGCCAAAGCCAAGAACAATACATACCCATGAACTAAATCTGGCATTAAAGTAAGTAGTAGGTGTCAAATATGCTATCCACAGAACTGATAACTGCTATAACATTAATGGTGGGGGAAGGAGTTATACAAGCAAAATAGTTCTAAAATATGGTTAAAATACATTTTGTTAAGATAAGATAAAATGTGATGGGAAAGTAAAAGAAAGCATAGAATGTTAAAAATGTGAACAGAGAGAAAGAAGAAGAGATGAAGCAGGTATTGGTTGTAAAGATGGAAGAAAAAAATGGAGAAAACAAAGCAATAGAGCAGAGAAAGAAGAGAATTTGGCTCTTAGTGGGAGAAGAAGGGAATCACAAACAAGCCAACAAAAACAAAATAAAACACAAAATAAATTTAAAAAGAAAAGATATGTATGTACCTATATCCATGTAACCTATCAACCAATCTTAACAGCCAAAACACCAAAATAACTACATAAATACAAACAAATAAAAAAAATCAAGGATTCTTAATGAAAAATGAACACGTCTTCCATTGAAATGGTCGAAACCATCAACAAGGATGCCTGGTCACTGTCTTTCCATGACAGTCCTTTCTGTTTCTTTGTGGGCTGTGGGGATTGGGAGAGGGTGAGAGAGGACGAGAAGTGAGCGCTTCCTCTTTTTTGTGTTTTTCTTTGAGCTTTCCTCTGGAGGGACCTAAAACTGAAGCTGGTTGAAAAACCCCTCAGCTGCTCTTCTCATCAGCACAAGGTGGGACACAATAGGAAATGCTGGGATTGTAGTTTTGTCTGGACAGACCATATCAACACACTTCCAGGCTGGGACTTCTACGAGGGAAGTTGTAATAACTGGGTCTTAGGTCCGATCAGGACTTAGGACTTTGTTTGGTCCTTTTCTGCTCTGGAGGGATTAGATCATCACATCCCTAGGGCCAGGCAGATGCTGATCTCTGTTGGAAGTCTGGATCTTAGGACCTCCCATGAATCTTACTTGTAGGTCAGGGTAACAAACCCTCACAAGTCTTACACTGGACTTCAGGGTAACGTTGCTTTCCCAGGCTTAGCTGCTGAGTGGATTCACGCTCACTGTTCAGTTTCCTGACTCTCTTTGGTGGTCATGTGAGCTACAAAACGCAAAGGGATTCCCCTCCTTGTTTCTGTCTTGGATCATCCTGGGTGCAATCCTCTCCATGTTCACTGGATCATGTTCTGCTAGGTACATTCTAGGCCACATGGTAAGCAGTTTCCACCACAGTATGACAGTGTTTGCCATGACCTCCCAGGCTCTTACTGCAGCAAGCTGCCATGTGCCCTCCTTAAGATGGTGAAGCCTCAGCTCTCTGCTTGCCAGTTAAGAAACAACACTTTTTTAAACACCATTTCACTTTGCAGCTTCTAGATTAGCTATGTTCAGGCTGCTTTTCCAATCTACAGATTTTTCCATGCCAGATTTGTCCACTGGGTTTCTGTCTGTTAATCTCCCCTCTGCAGATAACCAGAAGTGCTGCTTCTGCCACAACCAGCTTGGCTCCAATGTACTCTTTCTTATTCTTTGTTCAATGCAACCAAATTTCTGAATTTCAACAAATTCCCTCTTTCAACCACCTTACTGAGAAGCAGTACTCCTGCTGCTTAAATTCTAAACCACAGAGCAACTGGAAACACAGCCTTCCTCTAATCTACTGTCCTGAATCCTGCATGTTGATTTTCTTTCCTGCTATTTTTTCTGAATCTGTTTATCTGTTCTTTGGTAGCATATTCAGGGTTTTCTAAATATAGAATCATATAATCTGCAAATGCGGATTATTTCATTTCCCCCTTTATATCATTTTTATTTCCTTTTCTTATCTAATTGCTTTGATTAGAATTTCAAGTAGTATGTTGAATAAGAGTGGTGGGAATAAGCACCTTATCTTTCTTCTGATTTTAGAGAAAATGCTTTTAGTTTTTTTTTCTATTCAATATGTTGCTTGTCTTGGGTCATGTATAACCTTTATTTGAATTTAGCATGTTGAAGTTTGTTCTATATCTAGTTCCTTCAGAGCTTTTATCATGAAGGGATGTTGAATTTTATCAGATTATTTTTTGCTTCTTTTGAGAGGATTGTGTGATTTTATTTCTTGATTCTACTTATCTGCTATATCAAATTTATTTATTTGCATATGTTGAAACATCCTTGCATCCATGGAATGAAAAAACAATTTAATAATTGTTTATAATTTTTCAATGTATTGTTGAATTTAATTTGCAAGTATTTTATTGAGGATTTTTGTATCTATGCTTGTCATGGATATTAATATATAGTTTTCTTTTTTGTGCTCTGGTCAAGCTTGGGTAGTGGGGCATGAATGGTTTGTAGAATGAGTTTGGAAGGGTTTCTTCCCTTTGTAGTTCATGGAATATTTTGAGAAGAATTGTTATTAGTTAAGTTTTAAAATTCTGTTAAAATTCAGAAATGAATTCTTCTTGCCTTGGACTTTCTTTGTAGGGAAACTTTTTATTTTGCTTCAATGTCATTGCTTGCTGTTGAACTGTTTATATTTCTTTTCTTTTTTCTTTTTTAATAACCCGTTGGTTCAATTTTGGCACATCATCTCTATCTAGAAATGTGTCCAGGTCTTATATACTTTCTAATTTAATGGCATAATTTTTCAAAGTATTCCCCAATAATCTCCTGAATTTCAGTAGTATCTTTGTAATATCTCTTGTTTTGCCTCAAATTTGGTATGTTTGGATCTTCCTTTGAAGATTAGTTTAGCTAAGGGTTTGTCAATTTGCTTACTGTTTCAAAATAACAACTCATTGTTTCATTAATCTTTTGTATTGCTCTTTTAGTCTCTATTTCATTTATTTCTGCTCTGATCTTTATTTTTCCCAATTCTACTAATTTTTCATTTTTTTTCTAAGACTTTGAGATGCATCATTAGGTCATTCACTTGAAATTTCTATGATTTTTTTTTTATGTAGGAACTCATAGCTATGAACTTTCCCATTAGTTCTGCTTTCAAGTTCTAGAATTTCGCTTCCATTTTCATTTGCTTCTAGGAATTTAAAAATATTCTCCCATAATGGCCAAATGTTAATTCATATGTGTATTGTTCAATATACACATGTTTGCACACTTTCTCTTGTTGATTTCTAGTTTTATTCTATCATGGTCTGATAATGTGCAACAAATTATTTCAAAAAATTTTACATTTATTAAGACTTGCTTTATAGCCAAAATATGATCTATTTTTGAAGAAGTTTTATGTATTAACTAAAAGTTATTAAATGAAATTTTCTGTAGATGTATGTTAAATCCATTTGATTTGTAATTTAATTAATGTTTGTTGATTTGGGGAGGGGGGTCCTGGTGATCTATCTGTTAATAGGAGGGGGTATTAAAATCTGCGCTAGTATTATTTGTGGCCTACCTCTTTCTTTATGTCCTTATGTTTTTGTTGTTGTTGTTTGTTTGTTTATAAAACTGTGTGCTTCAGCATTCAGTGCTTTTATATTTATAACCATTATTTATTCTTGATGGATCATTACCTATATCAATATATATTTATCTCTTTTGCCTTTTTGGACAATTTTGGCTTTAAGTCTGTGTTTTCAGATATGAGTATAGCTACCCTTACTTGCTTTCAGATCCCATTTGCTTTAAATATAATTTTTTTTCACTTTGAGTCTGTGTATGTCTTTGCCAGGGAGTTGAGTTTCTTATAGGTAGGTCTTGGTGTTTAATTCAATAAGTCAGCCTAAATTTATAAATTGTAGAATTAAGACTATTTACATGCAGGATTTTTGTTGAGGTATTTACTTATTCCTTTCATTTCCTTGTTTTCTTCTGATTGTTTTGAATAGTCTATTATCATCTGTCTTCTTTATTCATCTACTGAATTAATAATGTTTTATTTTTTCTAATCTTCATTTGTTTATATTATCTTCTAGTGAAATTTATTCTTTCCAGTGCTCTCATTATTGTGTTTATCTTGCTTTCTCTTCTACATGTAGCATTTCTTTAAGTATCTTGTCCAATGCTGGTTTTGTGGTTATGAGTTCCTTCAGTTTGTGTGTGTCTCGGAAGGTCTTTACATCTTTTTGAATTCTGAAGGATAATTTTTCTGTATGTTGTAATCTAGGTTGGCAATTGTTTTCTTTCAGGTTTTGAAGTACCTATCATTCCATGTTCTCTTGGAGTTTCTGTTAAGAAGATTTTGTTGGGTTTGCCTTTATATGTGATTTGGTGCTTCTTCCTTGAAACTTTTAATATTCTTTCCTTGGTGTGTGCTTCTGGTGGTTTTTCTGGTGGAGAGGTTCTTCTCTGGTCATGTCAATTTATTTGGGACTCTAAATGTCCCCTTTACCTAGATGTCCATTTCTTTTCCAAGATTTGGAAAATATTCTTCTATGATTTCACTAAACAGTTCTGTTTATACTCACATTTGGTCTTTTAATTGTGTGCTGTAGATCTTTTATTTCCACTGCTTTTTTTCTTATTTTTTATTAGTGTCTGAATGTAATGATTCTTTACCCTTTTCTTCAATCCCTGATATTCTTTCTTCTGCTTGAGTTCCTCTGCTGATGAAATTTTCAGCTGAACCTTTTATTTGACTTACTGATCTTTTCATTTCTAAGATTTCAGTTTGTTTCTTTATTAGAACTCCTGTTTCATTTTACTTGCTCCTTCATATCTTGCAGTATCTTCCTGATCCAATCAGCTACTTATTTGTATCCTATTTGAATTCATTGATCATTTCTTAAATCATTCTTCTGAATTCTGTCACACTTCATCTACTTTTATGTCTTTCAAATAATTCAATAGAGACTTATGAACTTCTGGAGGAGTTATGTTGCCTCATTATTTTATATTTCCTCTGTTTCTATGTTGAGATTTTCCCATCTCTTGGGATGGATACCTTTTCCACTTTTGCATGAGGATCTTCTTAGTGTGTAAGCTTTTCTTGACATTGTGACCTGTGATATCAATTTGTTGTGTAGTGTTGAGATTATCTTCAAGTGAACGTCACAGTGTAGTTTTCCTGATGCTTTTAGGGTATGATTAGTGGGTTTTGACATTGTGTGTACTGTGTTGGATATAGACCCACTTTTTTCGTAGGTCTCTAAAGAGTGGGATCTCTGTTGATTAAGACCCCTCTGTAGACAGCAGATTATGTGGGAGTACATTTGCTTTGTTTTCCCTCTAGTCTTGTCAGTAAAAAGTGGTTTGAAGGTGTTTGAACTTCATTGAAGTGCCTCATTGGTGCAGTGTCCACATCAGTTATGTCATTTCTCCCTATATTATATATCCAGAAGTAGGCTACAGGCTCCCAAGTCATGCCTACTTGGAGTTGGGTCATTGGCTAGGTTTTTGTCTCCTCTATTCTTTGACTTGAAGTTATCTGTCCAGGTTTGAGTAGGAACAGATGATAGCTGGAGTATGGTGCAATTTCTCCCAACTGGGCTGGGGTTGTAGCTTAGGAGCAAAGGCTCCACCCAAAGGGCTCCGGGTGTCAGACTTGATCCCCATCACTTAAGCTAGCAACATTAGAATAAGGAGCCATTGTTGAAGTTGCAAATTGCTTTATACTTTTATCTAATTTGACTTTTTGTTTCTCTGTGCTGTTCAGGCTTCCTATGACTTCTTAGTTGGTTTCAAGGGTTCTTCCTCTCTTTCTTTCTGTGGATATAGCGTACCCTTAGCTGCCCTGACCCTTCTGACTCACAGAGCTATGTGAAGGGTACTGCTATTCTGTCATTTTCTTGGCTGACCTTCATTATTTATTTCTTCTAACACAGATTTTAAAACCAAAACCTTGAAAGTTTGAGGCATTCATCAAGACCTTTCATCCCATGTGGTTTCCTTGCCTTCAGGGGCTATGATCAGTTGCACAGGGTGAGAAAGACTGGCTGTGCTTTTCAGATGTATGTGCATCCCTCCTGGTTGGCTCCAGTGATTCTTGATCCTTCAAATACCTTAGAACTAGAGCAATTGAATTATTACAATGTGTAAGCTTCACCTTGGTTTGAAATGCAATTTCACATTGACAACCAATTTTGATTAAAAATATTTGCTTATTTCATATATTTAAAAAGTCAGTAGTTCTGTTCTAAAGAACTATTTAAAATGTTAATAAGTGAAATAAATGAGTTCTGGCTAAAACTCAAAAATGTATTTTTATTATTTTTAATTGCATACAGTAATCTCTATAGTAACAAAGATAGCATTATAATTTGTGGCTTTTTTTTATACCTGGGATTGAACCCAGGGGCCACTTACTACATCCTCAGACCTCTTTTATGTTTTATTTAGAGACAGGGTCTTGCTAAGTTGCTTAGGGCCTTGATAAATTGCTAAGGCTGGCTTTGAACTTTTGCTCCTCCTGCCTCAGGCTCTCAAGCAACTGGAATTACAGGTGTGTGCCACCATGCCTGGCATAATTTGTGGTCTTTGAGGGACCTATTTAAATGCTGGAGATGTGGCTCAGTGGTGAAGGATCCATGAGTTCAATCCTCAGTACCAAACAAACAAACAAACAAACAAATAAATAAAGATGGTGGTAAGAATATTTTCATTACTAATTTTTAAGTAGGTTCTATGAAATTGGCTATTTTATTTTCTTAAAAAGATTATGATTACTCAGAAATGTGTTTTTTACATCTCTTTCACTTAGAAAAATATATTTTCAGAATAAAAATAGACTTGTAAATAGCCCTCATATTTTCAATGGTAACTAGTCTAACTTTACAAATGTCACAGGAAAAAATGAAAGTTAAATATATGAAAACTAATAACATGAATCTATAACTGTATAGCTATTCTGCCACGCCATGGTAACACAATCTACCCATTGCTTTTGATTGGCATTTTAGTTATAATTATTAACATATACTAACCCCAACAAATTTTGACAATAACATAATCATTCAGTAAATACCAGTGAGGTATGCTGAATTATTAGCCTCAATTTAGTCCTCTCTGAGTGAATGCATGCCCTTTGTCTTAGAGTTTTCTTTTTTCTTTCTTTATAATTTCTTTCTTTCTTGCTTGCTTTCTTTTTTAATGTCCTCCTTCTTGCACTCTGGGCTCAGCAATGTGAATTTCTTTGGCCAATGTGGTACTAGAATTGATCCAGTTACACTGCAGTGGTACATTTGTTACAACCGATGAACCTGCTCTAACATACCATTATCACCAAAGTCCTTATTTTTCATTAGAACTCACACTAGGTGTTGTATGATCTGTGGGTTCAGACAAACAAATAACGACAGGTATTCACTGCTAGATATCGTACAGAGCAGTTTCACTGTCCTAAAAAGTCCTCTGTGCTCTGCCTGTCCATCTCTTCCTTCCCACGTATACCCTGGAAACCAGTGCTCTTTTTACTTTCTCCTCATTTCCATTCTTTCAACACTGCCTTAAGAAAATGCTGGGTTGACCTTATGGAGGGTCAGAAATGTGTAGAACAGATCCCACCCATTGGTAAATACCCAAGCCAGCCCAACTTGCAGATGTGTGAGTGAGTCGACCAGGGCCAGCCAGGATGGCAGAGTGAGCTTTTAAAGATCAGTGGAGCTACCTAGTCATCACTTCAGATGTATACGGAATAAATGCTTGCTGTATGTTACCGAGGGCTCTTTTGTTGCCTGTTGTCCAGCATTATTATGGTGATATGTGAACAATATTCTCACTAAATGAGCAGATTTTTAAAAATCCATTATTTCACACATACATATATTGACTTTCTAACTAGAATAGAGAGAACTAGGGGTCAATAAATCTGCTTCTTGATATTTTACATCACATTAAAACTTAACCATCCTTTATCCATGCTCTGGTGAATTTTCAACAAATCCATCAAACTTTAGATTTGTTGATTTTTACTAATAGTATTAAATTGTATCAATTTCTGAAAGTTTCTCTTTGGAACTACTAATCCCTACTGCTTCATTATTGTACTGTTTTGAATAAACTATTTTTGATTAAAAATGAGATAGTATCATTTTATATTTTAGTCTTTTAATTCAACAGAAATTTACAAATTGCTTTCTTCTTTTTTTTTTTAATATTTATTTTTTAGTTCTCGGCAGACACAACATCTTTGTTTGTATGTGGTGCTGAGGATCGAACCCGGGCCGCACGCATGCCAGGCGAGCGAGCGCGCTACCGCTTGAGCCACATCCCCAGCCCCACAAAATTGCTTTCAAATTATTCAAGTAGATCCTTTATAGTTGAAACTAGGAAAAATATTATACACACAAAAATATATTCTATCATCAGTCTTTCTATCATTCTCTGCATATACATATATTCATGGATGAATAAAATGTTAAACTGAACACATATTTTGGCTTTGAAAATATTTGTCACTCAATTTATCATTTAAATTATTTCATATGAATCCTTCAACCAATATAGGAAAATCGACCTTTGATGAGAGAATCGAACCTTTCATTTTCTTTTTCCCTCTTTAATTCCAGTATGCAATCTTAACATTGCATTAACATAGATTTTTGCATTTAATATGCAATAAAGTGAGTTGGTAAGCATTAGATTGTAACAGTGATAAGCTTTTAATGTAGTTAAATATGGCAAAACAAATCAGTACTTGGTTCTTAATTGATTTTGATTCTGTTGTGTCCACAATCACATTGGATTATGTGTTCATTATGGAAAAAGAAGCAAAATCACAACCAACCAACCAGCCCTCCAGCATTTTCAGGGCTCATATATCTATCCACACACTCCCTCCACTGTGAATATTAAAGGGAATTAATTTTGAGCCATTGGCACTAATATGTGTCATTTCCTTAAGAAGCTATTTAGTTATTGAAATGTAGAAATAGTATGAAAAAATTCTAACTAGTTACACAAGGAATTGTCCCAGAGTTTTCAAAATTCCTTATCAAAGGGAAGTTGCTCAGCACACTAAGTTGATATTGAAACACATTTGGTAACTGTTCAAATGTTGAATTGTTTAACCTACAACCCATGCATATCCTCTCCTGTGTACATTATAAACTAAAAGAAGGATAAGCAGCTAGTTAAAATGGAAATGTTAAGATCAAAATATTAAATTCAAAACAATGTAGTAACTGTTGGCTCTAAGGAAATTTGGAGAGGACCAATTTTTATTCCAAATACAAAGATTTTTCTTTTTTTCTGGAAAACAAAGAACGACATCAAGGAATATCTGACTACTCTGATATCAGTAACTCTCAAAGGTACATAAGAGAGGATCTCACTGGAGCAAAAGTAAAATTACAAAAAAATTCAAGATTTACCCTAAACATTTAATAATTGGTGATACTTATGCTAGAATATCAAGTTAGTTTACAGCTGTTAGGTCAGTTTTCCCAGATAAGAACCCAAACTGGAGGTTCCTGAGCAAATTATTATTATTATTATTTTAAGAAGTGTTCTCAGAAGACAACTGGAAAGATGTGAAAAAAGCCAAATATAGCAGGTGAAAAAGCTATGAAAGTGTGTGATTTTAGCACAAGTCCAGACTCAGCGAGATCCTCTGTGGAGCTCTAGAGGGTGGAGAGCCCTCAGAGTTCTCTCAGAGACAAAGTGGTTCCACAACTCTGTACCAGTCAATTATGTGAGGACCACTGTCATTCCCCACCCTCCCACCATCCAAGTTGGGGGAAGCATCCATGATCTCAAACACAAACTAGTCTGTGGGAGGTATGTCATCCCTTGGCCCAGGAAGATGATCTGGATCAGGGAGCTGAAACTCACAGCACTGGGGGAGGGGACCCTGGCGGGTCAGGAGCTCTGGGAAGGGCATGGACACTGTGGACTACAGTTGTAATGTTGGTCTAAACACTTGGCCAAATAAATTGTTTTTTACATTTCCAATGCCTTTTTATTTCTTATATTTATTACTGCTTGAAATGTCCTATGATGTTCTTCTTGTTTCAGGCTCAGTCTAATCTCTTTTAAAAGATGTGTACATCTTAAGAAAACTCCATCATGTTTTTGAATGTTTAATGCAGCATAATATCTACTTGTTGATTCATTAATTAAATCATAATCTAATGAAAAGTAAATGTAAGCTTTATCGGTGAATGTATTAATTTGCCAAAGACCTATGATGAGAGCATCCTCAGTTATTTCCAAGGCAATATGTTTCTTGATCTAGCTTTGTCTATGAGGCTAGAGTTTCCTGTAAATAAGAAACTTGGAGCAAACGGGGAGATGATCTTTTCACAGAAGATGCACAATTGGCTATCTCTTCAAGGAAAACAGGCATACTATTGACCTTTTTATCTTTATGTAGGAAATCAATCACTTATAAACTACTGTGAAGATAGTCACATTGCATTTTTATGGAAACAGATATCCTATTTTTTTGTGAGGCTTTTTTTTTCTTTCCCTTTGCAATTTACATATTTTCTAGAAAATTTAGAAAAAATATTTTTAAGCGATCAGGGACAATCAATAAAAATGGCTTTTATTTGGAAGGATTTATTGGTTAATTTCCTTTCTCTGTAGGTACTTGGAAACCCTGAAAATATCAAGGTGGGATTAAATACTCTGTTTAATTAAAGGGTCACATGAAGTCACACATTGATCTGACGACTTCCAAATTCAATGTCAAAACTGGGAGTTGGGTCCAAGGAGGCTTTTTCTGAAAAAAGTTTAGAATAAAGTCATGCATGCATTCATCACCTATACACAGTCATGTTTCCTTCTTCCCTTCCTTCTTTTTTCTTCATATGAACAAAACCTTAGCTAGAAAGAATGAAAATAATACATTTCAATAGAATACTATATGAGTTCCTGATGAATTTGTTTCCCATAATATTTTATGGATAAAAAATATGATAATATTACAAGCAAATATCTGCAGACTACTGTATATCATGGTACCCCAAAACTTTCACACTGAATTCTGCTCTAATTTTTTTAAGGCATTGCTGTGCTGTTGCTGGTGAAGCAGGTTCACGCTCTGGGCCCCGGTGCCCGCTGTGGGATGGTGAGTAGGGCTTGCTTCCTGCCTGATGGGTGAGAAGAGGGGAGGAGAGGCTGCTAGGATGGGGCTGGGTTCCTTGGCACTTTCATCAGTCTCTTTTTCCAGTGGCTAGGAATCTTATTGCTCTTGAGGCTCATGCGGTGTCATTATTACAGCATCCACATATTTTACTGCCCAGCAACCATGAGGAATTTGAAACCCATGTTCTGATACCTTTATTTTGCTCCTTGTGCTTTTATCCTGACCTCCAGGTACTGTAAGGAGACTTTGTCTAATCACATTTCATATGTGGTGAAAGCTGTTTTGCCTCAGAAATGACCAAAAATAAGTAAGTAAATAAATAGATAAATATTATCAGCATTGGTGGATATGTTCACACCAGATTTTGGTTGAACGAACTTGATTTTGAGAGAGATTGGGATGCTGGGATAAATTAGTCAATGTGTTGTGCTCAAGGTTGGAGACAAAAAGGTGAGGAAGGGCACACTTTTGCTAAGGCTGATAGAAAACTTGCTCGAATTCCAATGCACTGTCCCATGCAGTGGCTCCTGAGACTGGTGGTGGTCTGAGACTCGTGTTTCATAAAAGTGATTTTTTTTTCCTGAATTATCAATTCATACTAGCAAAGGTATGTTGTCTCTCAGCCTTAAAACTAGCTTATTAATGTAGAAATGAAACTAACGGATAACCACCAACTCAGAAACTTTCAATGGCATTGAATTAAAACACTTCAAAGACTATTTTGAAGCTCTGTGGATTTTAGTTAGCAGTTCTTTCCCAAAAGAAAGCTTTGTTACAATTGCAGAGGGGACTGGTAATTTTCACACTATCAGTCAAACAAATTAGAAGACATGATTCATGAATTTAATTTTGTCCTTTTGAAGTTAACACATCATTTTAATTTTTATCCATTTCTGACATTTTAGCATTTCTATATTTTTCTGGTAGCAGGGGAAAGAAGTAATAACTTAATCCCTAGATGTCAGCTCTTAGACAAAACAGATTTTTATACATTTTTTTCTACATCCATATTCCAGCCATTTATTTCAGAGAAGCAAGAGCCTACTCTAATCTCTCAAATTCTGCTATCAGTACTCCTCCGAGAAGCCATGCTGGTATTAACGTGAGCTGTTGGCCAACCAATAGTTTCTAAAATAATATTTGTTTTATTGGAATTCAGTTGATCTTCAACATTTTAACATTCTTATGTAATAGGTTTTTAATGACTTCAGCTATCATAATAATGACCCATTTGAATGAAGAACTTTAAATGATAGCTAACCTTTGGATTTAAAAAGCATTTGTTATTCTGATTATGTTGAGTAGTGACCTCAGAATTTGTCTCAGAAATTATGAATCTAACATTGTGTGATCAGGTCAGTGTAAAATTGGCCCAGATTGCCTCCAGTTGGCTGGGGTAGAGCTGGCAAAGGAACTCAATCAAAGTAACGTGGGGTCACGTTCTGTCTGTGAGTTTACCAGTCTCTCCATGCTGTGGCCCCATCTGCAAGGGGGTTTTATCCTTGCCTGAGTCCACTGGGCCCTGCTGTGGGGTCACTGTGCAGTAGATGAGCCATTCATCTACTCACAAACTCCAGGGTTTTGTTCCTTGAGATGTGTTTTTATGGTCTCAATTTTGAGGGTATGTATTTACTTTAGTTTTCGTTTAACTTTCTATTTATAAATAATCAAGAGATTCTCCAGAAGTGCCAGAAATGTACAGGGAAGTCCTATGTACCTTTCACTCAATTTTCTCCAATGATAACATCTTATACAACTATGCTGCAATATCAAAACTAGTCCAATAGCATCGGTTCAACTCACATGGGTTATTCAGATTTCATCAGTTTGACAGGCACTCATTCTGTGGCCAGCATGACAGTTAGGGTTCCGAGCTGTTCCATCCCCAGAAGTTTGTCTCATGCTACTGTATAGGCCTACCCATCCCCTTCCTCCCTGCCCCTATCCCATTCTACATTTTCATTTTAATGTTAGTTTGAGAATGATACAAATGGAATCATACAGTCTTGAATTTGGAGGTTGGCCCCCGTAATTCCCTTGAGAACAATGAAAGTGTTGGTGTGCATTTACTGTTGTGAAGTAGCAGCCCATGGTATGAATGACAGCAGTTTGTTTAACCATTAAAGTATATCTAGTTTGTTTCCAGTTTTTGACTAAATACAAATAGAGCTGCTATGAACGTTTGTATACAGGTTTTTGTGTGGACATAAATTTATTTGGTATAAAAGCTCAAAAACACAATTGGTGGTATATGGGAAGTGCATAATTAGTTTTTGGAAATATCCATACTCTTTTTCAGAGTGGCTGTGCTACTCTTCCTGTCCATTAGCAAAGCTGAGTGTTGTAGCTTCTCTACCTGCCTTTGGTGTTACCACTATTTTTTAGTTTAGCTTACTAACCACTGTGTGGTGGTATCCCATGACCACTTCTGTGATGGCTAATTAATTATGTTGGACATCTTTTCATGTGCTTGTCTGACATGTCTTTTGGGTGATATGATTCTTCTTGCCTTTTTCCTGTTCTCTAATTGAATTGTTGATATTTTTAAATGTTGTGTTTTAAAAGTTCTTCATATATTCTAGATACAAATCTTTTGTCAAATAGATTTGCAATCAGTTTGTGGCTTCTCTATCTGTGCTCTCAACAGGGCCTTTTGCAGAGACTGTTTTTCATTGGATGAACTCTGGTTCATCAATGTTTTCCTTTTATGAGCACACATTTAATGCCAAGTCTCAGTAGCTTACCTACACTTAATTTCTTAAGATATTATCCTTTATTGTCTTCTAAAAGTTTTATAGTTCTATATTTTACATTTACATTCATGATCCATTTTGTGTTTAATTTTTTTTTAAGGAATGAGGTTTAGATCAAGTTTATTTATTTTTTGTCTATGAATATCTAATTTCTCCAGTACCATTGCTATAAAGACTATCTTCCTTCCTTGATTTGGCTTGCAGTAGTTTTGTAAAAAATCACTTGGACAGTATGTGTGACATGATTCCTGGGTTTTTAAATTCTATTCCATTGAATTATTTCCCTGTAAATATCATAGTCTTAAGTACTATAACTCTATTGTCAGTTTAACATTGGGTAAAGAGGTCATTTCTATTTATGCTTCTTTTCAGAAAGTGTTTTAGCTCTTATAGATCCTTTGCCTTAATATATATATATATATATTTATATTTTCTTCTAATATATATATATTTATATTTTCTTCTTATATATACATATATATGTAATATATGTATGTATATATGTGTGTGTGTGTGTATATATATATATATATATATATATATATATATATATGATCTTCGCCATGATTCAACAGAAATTGCATTAAACCTTGGCATCATTTTGAAGAGAACAAAGAGCTTCCTTTGTGGTGTCTCCCAGTCCATGAGCACAGTATGTCTCTCTTCCTGCATCCATTTTAGTCAGAGCTTTGCATTCATCATACAGATTCCCTACATTTTTGTTTGTCTAATACCTAAGTATTTTATTTTCTTTGGAATGACTATAAATATTTATGGTCCGTATAGAGAAATGGGATTAATATTTTGTGTCAGTCTTATCTCCTGCAACCTCACTGAATAAATCCTATAGTTCTAGGGTTTCTTTTTTGGTAGATTCTTTGTGTTTTCTACACAGAAAATCATGTCATCTGTGAATGCAATACACTTAGTTTTGGAGCTAAAATAGTTAGTGCTGTTTACATTTATGGAAATTTTTTGTTTTGTTTTGTGTGTGTGTGTTAGCAGGTGATACTAGGGATTGAACTCAGAGGCACTCGGCCACTGAGCCACATCCCCAGCCTTACTTTTTGCATCTATTTAGAGATAGGGTCTCACTGAATTGCTTAGCACCTTGCTTTTGCTGAGCTGATTTTAAACTCGTGATCCTCTTGCCTTAGCCTCTCGAGGCACTGGGACTATTTGTTCTTTTTGAAGTTATACTTACATATATGTTGTTTTCTATAACTTTGTACTGTGAATTACAAGTCTTAGGTTGGCGGTTCTCAAAGTGCCATCATCGGGTGCTTACTGGAGCCCTTGGGATGATTTCACTGGATCTGTAGGATCATAATTTGGTTCAAAACTATATTATTAGCATGGTGCAGTGGTGTAAGCCTGTAATCCCAGCAACTTGGGAGGCTGAGACAGGAGAATTGCAAGTTTGAGGCCAGCCTCAGCAATTTAGCAAGTCCCTTATGGAGACCGTGTTTCAAATAAAATATGTCCAAGTGGACTATATTACTATACTGAAACTATATTTCTCTTGGCCATTTTTACTCTTTTATTCTTATTTTCTCATAAGCATAGAGTGAAGTTTTACACAGGCTATGTAACACATGATATAGCAACAGATTTAGGCATTTCTGAACTTAGGAATTAGAATTATCTTCTATTATGTCACATACTGAAGAGATTCACAAAAATGAAAAAAATAATGCCACTCAATAACTTTTTATTTTGGAGAATATGATTATTTTATCTGGAAATGATTATTTATGTTAATACATGATTTACTCTTTTTAAAATAACTAAATATTTTAAAGCTTCCTCAGAACTTGAGACAGTATTTATTATGTTAAATATCGATTGATGATCACCAACACACAAAAAAGCTTTTTGGGGTCCTTAACAATTCTTGGGAATGTAACAGGGTCTTAAGATGAAGAAGTTTGATAAGCTCTAATTTAAGTTCATTCTACTAACATGAATTCCCAAAGTTTCCAACGATTTATCATCTGGCATATTGCCTCATATAAAAAGAGGTCGATTTTTAGGAAAGTATCTCTTAATCTTGATGGCTTGTTGATTGCAGAAGAGGAAGTTTTTTGTTAGCTTTACAATTTCTTTAAATGACATCTTATGTGAAAGCCTACTATTTAAAAGTAAGAACAGCAGCAAAGAAAGGATTTGAATTTAAACTCTTTAAATTTCTTTCTTGATGCCACAGGGGCCACAGTAGGTCAGATCACAGAGATCCTTGGAGAATAATTTGATGATTGTAGAGAACTAATTGCAAAATGACTCCAATGATAACAGGCACAATTGCTATGGGTTATCAGCACTAGGCACATCCATCCAGGGTCTTGCTTCATAACTGGCACAGAGCACAGTTCGACAAATATGGTACATAAATAACCTTCTACCAGGAGCAAGACATAACTTCAGATCAGTGTTGAAACAGTAGTCACTGAAATCAAACTTCCTCAACGGGAAACAACTGTGAGTTCTATTTCCAGGGGTCCAGGACCACTTAATGTATTTCACATCTCCATGTATTCAGACAAATACCTGAGCTTCGCATAATTACAAAATGAATATATGAAGAGCTTAGTTAGGCAAGAGGTCACTTTCAATGCTGTGTTTCTGGGAAAAGAAAACTATCTGCTAGGTATCATGAAAACTGCTTTAAAGTGTATAAGGTAAGGAAAATGATCAGCTCAGAGCACTTTTAAAAACATCCGTGTTATTACATGAATTATGACAAATTCCTATCACTTCAAATCTTCTCACTCCCACAATTAAGAGCATCTGAGCATTTAATGATTATGTTTGGAGGTGTTGGAAGTATTGGAAACATGAGAATCACCCACTGGATTAGGTTGAAACAAACAGTATGTGTTTTCCCTGGGGTTATACCAGAAACGGAAAAGAAAGACCCAGTATTAACAGAAGCACAAGCACTAAAAAGAGCAGCAAGGAAGCCTGGTGGGATATTTGAGGGCAGTTGCTTGCTGAGCCAGGAGGTCCTCTGCACACTCTGGATGGCTGCACTGTCTGCTCCTGTGAGGGTCCACGTGGCATTCAACATTGGCCCGGGTCGACTGTGGCAGGAGTGATCTCCAGCATCTTTCTTTATCTCAAGGCCAAATGCAAACAAGCTGAGGCCAGCATGCCACCTAGGACCCTGGTTCTCACAGTAAGCAGGAAACGCATTCTTCATAAGATTGCTAATTTTATTTATATAAAAAAAATGTGGGGCTGTTTGTTGTATCATCATTAAAATAGTCAGAGGATAAGGAAAAGTTGATGGATAACTTCCTGAAGTAAATGAATGTCTTTTTTTTTTTTAACTCCCCTTAGAGTACAGATCAGCCACAGACTTTAATGCAGTAATACTGATTTTAGAACTTGCAAGGAAAACCTTGACTATGACATCTAAGCTTAGGAAAGAATTCCATACGAGGCTAGGTAAAGAAAGAAGGTTGATGGAAAACAGAGGAGCAAAGTACTTTCACCCAGGGACCAGTGACTTGTTCATACTAATATTTGTTCCCTGACTGCAAGCTGGGCTCAATCCCTAGCCATGCTTCCAAAAGTGGCATTGCCAAGCCAGGACTGCCTATCCACAGATCAAGAGAGCCTTGATGGGCTATGGATGTCTGGGCCTGTTGTCTCGCCGTGTGAGAGGCTTACTATAGTTTAATTTCCTTTTCCTTCAGCTAGAAGACAGGGGCAATAAAAGCATAAGAATTCCTGTCTGATTTCTTTACCCCTGTAAAACCAAAGCAAATATCAGGCAGTCAATATTGGTAGAATGTGTGTCTAGCTATGTGCAGTTTCCAAAAGCAAATTTTCATATTTGATTGTGTTGCCTCTTGATTAGCTGAAAGAGAAGCTGCATGTCCACTATCAAAGACTTTCAAGGAAAAATTAACAGGAAGCCTGCAGCAAGCTCCCGTGACAAGGGTCCAAACACATATTGGCAGAAACTGTCAGTATACAGAAGACAGAAATGGATCTCCATGAACATACCCTTACATGGGACAAATATCAGAAATCAGTTGCCAATTTTAGTAACATTTAAGAGTTTCTGATGAGTTATAACTGTGATTCCCAAATGTTTTGATCTTAGGACTCTCTTAAAATTTATTCAGGATCCCAAAAGGTTTTATGCTTTATGTGGGTTTTATCTATATAACATTTACCATATCAGAAATTGGATTTCTCATAGGATTTAAAGCATTTTTTTCATTATTCCATTAAAAACACCCATAGGGCATGCCTATAATCCTGGCAGCATGGGAGGCTGAGGTAGGAGGATCACCAGTTCAAAGTCAGCCTCAACAATTTAACAACCCTAAGCAAATTAATGAGACCCTGTCTCAAAATAAAAAAAATAAAAAGGGGTGGGGATGTGCTCAGTGGTTAAGCGCCTCTGGATTAAATCCCCAGTACCCTCCACTCAGCAAATAGCATCTTTTCATAAACAATTACCATGGTTTCCCAAACAAAGTATATTAGTGAGTGAATGGAAATGGTTTGCGATTTTTCAAGTCTCCTTTATGTTTGACTTAGTGGAAGGTAGTTAGATTCTTCCTGCCCAAGCTTAGTAATCAAGATTTTTGTGATACTGAAGGAAGGGAGCAGAGAATCTAGAAATAGATGCACACAAATCCAACCAAGTGATTTTTGACTGAGGTGCAAAAGTGGTTCAAGGAAAAAAGGTTGGCCTTTTCAGCAAATGTTGTGAAGATGGTCATCAGTGCAAAAAAAAAAAAAAATTAAGCCTCAGTCTTAAACGTCACACTTTAATTTGTTCACAGATACACCTGCCCATAATGTTGACAGCAATTTCATTCACAGTAGCCAAACACCAGAAGCAGTCCAAATGCCCCCCTAGTGGGTGAGCAGCTGAACATAGTGTAGGGCCTCCAGATCATGGACGGTAGGAAGAAAGGGGAATAACTTAAATGGATCAGGATCTTACATGTACACTGTAAAATCATAACATTTTTAAATAAACAAATAAGACAATCTTAGAGACTTAGGTGAGGCCAAGATTTCTTCCACCTGATGTCAAAAACACAATCCATATATGCAATACACTTTCCATCAAAAAGCTAATAAACTTGACCTCATCATAACTAAAAGATTTTCATCTGTGAAAGACTCTGTTATACAGACAAAAAGGCAAGCTGTAGGCTGGGGAGAAAATGTTAGTAAATCACACGTCTGATAAAGGACTTCATCTAGAATATACAAAGAACTCTCAAAATTTGTCAATTAAAAAAATTTAAAAATTTCAATTAGAAAAATGGGCAAAAATCATGAAGAGATATTTCATTAAAGAGAATAAGATTCCATCAAATGGCAAATAAACACATTAAAAGTTGTCTGATATCATTTAAGTATTAGGAAATCACAAATGTAAGCCACATTGACTTATTATTGTTCAAGTGTTAGCATGGCTAAAATTAAAAAAAAAAAAAAAAGAAAGAAAAAATAAAAAACTGACCACACAAGTGCTGGTGAGATCTAAAGAAACTGGGTCACTTACACATTGCTGAATATACCATGGTATGGCTGCCCTAGGAGACAGCTGGATAGTTTTTATAAAAAAGTAAACACAGAACTAAGAGCCATTATACTCCTGGAGATTTTCCCCAAAGAAATGAGGCATGTTCACACAAAGACCTGTGCACACAGTTAATAGTAATTTTACACATAGTAGCACAAACCTAGAATCAGACCTGATGGCGAGTGGCTAAACACACCAGAATCCAGATGATGGAATGTTAGGGAGGAAAGGGAATAAACTATAGATACATACATAACTTGGATGGATTTCCACCTCAGTATTGTGTTGAGAGAAAGGGGAGAGAGAGCGTGCCAATACCAAAAGGTTACATGCTGTACAACACCATTGATATAACATCTTTTAATTGTAAAAATTGTAGAAATGGAAACTGATTGTTCATTGCTTTAAGGACAGAGGGCAGAGTGCAAGAGGAGAGGTGTTGCTGCTGTTTATAAATGGGAAACAGGAAGAATCCTTGTGAAAAAGGAAATGTTTTGTACCTCGACTGCATAAATGTCAATATTTTTGTGACATTGCTCCATAGGGTTAAAAATGTTACTACTGGGAGAAACTGGGCAAAGGATACATGGAAGCACTATATTATTTCCATTGCATTTGATGTGACAAGAATCCCTCAAGGTTAAAAGTAAATTATCTCAATATCAAGTTCATATACATGTTAAATCTATATAGTATATACTACATATGTATTTGTGTGTGTATATGTGTGTGATCTTCTCTTTGCCAACTGAAGATCATTTCTTTGGGTTTGGAACATTTCTAGAATGTCAGACAGTTAATTAAAAAATCAGTTTTGACTTCTAAACATCTGAAGTCATCATGACTAATGCTATTTTCAGAGTTCAAGTAAACACTTTCATAATGAGAGGAATAGAGTTTACTGGGAAAGTTAGTATTATCTTCTAAATATGGTTTGATAGAAAACAATTTAGCCAGTATATTCTTGCTATGCTAAAGTTACAACAGCAGGCTCTTTGAGCTGCATATAGCATAAGCCCTACAGACCTGTTGCCAAGGTAAGTTGTTTACTTTCAACTGTGTTTTTATTGTCTTCAAAGACTTATTTGGGAGTTTTTAATTTGCTATTGTGGTAGGAGAGAATGCAAAGGAATAGATGATCTAAATGAAAGACTGAGAAATGGTATTTTGATCTATCCAATGACAGAGTTTTGTGCCTTAAGTGGGGTCAACAGCACGAATTTTTGTGTGCTGGATTTTGAACCACTTAAGGAATAAATCTGTTTACAATGATGCAACCTCTTTTGAATTAATAGAAGATTTTGTACAGCATTAGTAGAAAGAGCAAAATGTATATTATTATAACACTTTAAAAATTCATAAAGGTGGCTATATGGAAGAGTGACAAATTGGAGTAACCATGGAAACTTGTCTTGCAGCAGCCTGTCGGCATTCTTCTGGTGGAAGCCTGTGGCCACCCTGCTCTGCAAGCTCAGCTTGCAGGGCCTGTTTGATGCCTGGGCTTCTCAAACCTCATGAAACCTGGTAAAATGAGTTCCTTCAGCATCTCAGTCTCTGCTGAGGGAGTTTGGGAGGGAATTAAAGAGGGAAGACTGGCTGATTATTTTCTAAAGGGCCTTAGAAAGATTGGCAAGGAAAAAATATATAATAGATTTTTCAAGGGGTCCTTTAGGTAAATGACTGAGTCTATAAACCTCTTGAGCATGGGCAAAAATACAGCTTGTAGATGACTCAATTAGAATTAATTAGAATGGCATTGTTTTCAGAAAAATACCAAGAGACCGTGTACCATTTTTTTTAATCAAATATAAAAGGTTATTTATACCAGCAACAATAATATGGATGGTAGTACATTACAAAAAGGGTGCTTTCTCAGCAACCGCTGAGTCTAATTACTTCATCTTGTACGTTCAGGAAACTTCTGAAAAGAGAAAGGATTTACCCAAGTCCAAAAACTAATTAGTGGCAGAGCAAGCCCTGGACTCCAGGACTTTGACTTTGAGTTCATGGCTGTTAATACTGCTACTTTGTTAACAAAGAAAATGTTCCAGTGGCAAACTGTTCTTTTCTCTCCTTCAATAAATACAGTAGAAAATTACATAAGCCCTGGTTAAATACTCTGTTTGTGGCTGATGTTTGGATTAGACTAATGGGTACTCCTGGTCCTGTCTAGAGTTCTCTCTGTTATGCAAGGCCAGAAGACACACGGGATTCCAATTCCAGGATTCCCTGTAGGTAGAAGTCACTGGAAGATACAGTAGGATTTTGAGAGCTGGGCTAACCCAGAAGACCACTGCCACAGTCCCACCAGCACCACCAGGTAGATATCCCTTCTGTTTAACCCTGTTAGAGTGGCTTCTTTGATCTTCAGTTGAACCTTAACCAACACAGGTTTACAAAGCAGAAAACTAAGAAAATATTTGAAAAGATACTAAAATACAAAGCTGGACACCTAAGGGTCTTGAGGCCAGAAAGTAAAGTAAGAGTTGGGTTAAAACTAAGGGATGAATTTGCTTTGGGAGGGGAAATCTAGTTAGCCAATGGCACAGGATTTCAATTCCTGGAGGAAACAGGTGACCACTCCTGGGCTACAATTACACTTGAAAATCATACCTCCAACAAAAGCAAGGGCCCACCTACCTTTCCCTCCCTCTCACCCTGGAAACCACCTTAAAAGGAATAAAGAAATCAGACTTCAGAAGAGCTCTCAAGTAGGACTTCTGGGTACACAAAGGATTTCCTGATTTGCTTGCTGATGCCTGAAATTCTTTTAACAGGGAGCAAATTACACATAATTAGAAATAAAAGTGTCAAAATGCAAATACTGATTGAGTTGACTTGTGCAAAACTCATCAATAGTAAAGGGTAATTGGTTAATTAAATTAGAGTTAATGATAATTTCGGGACTCATTGTTTCGTGATGGAACTGATTAACACGTGGGAGGACCTACTATGAAGGTCCTCGCTGGGACACACCCCTTGCCATCTGGTCTCCTTACAACTCTGCTGCTCCATTTTTATTCCCATTTCCCAGATATAGAGACTGAGATTCAAGGAGATTAAAAATCTTAGCCCAAGTCATGAAGAGAAGGCAGGGTTCAGAGGCTGGGTCAACCCTCCTTGGCTTCTCATAGTCAGGGAAAAATTGAAACAGCTCTCATAGAGTTTTCTCATGGGAAGACAGGCAGGAAGTTCTGTTTTCCAAGATTTATGGTTTTTCTTCCTTTAAGATGGCTTACTTTTTCTTTCTTTCTTTTCTTTCCTTTTTTGAAAAGAGTTTATTGGACCCAAAGGATTCATTAATAACAACAGACGGCAGCAAACAGCCTTTGTACATCAGCTTACGGTCCAACAGTGTCTCCTACCCTGCACGTTTTCATGTACATGGTCTCATGTATTTTACCCTCATAGTTAGAACCCACACCATTCCCATCTAGTTTTAAGATGTAAACTGAGTCCACCAAATCGCTGCTTTGCCCCGAATCATACACTAAGTGGAGATTCTGGATCCCAAACGCAGGAACTCAATCCTCACTACAATCTCTCATTGCTCATGAGATAGCACCAACCCCAGACCCCAGAGATGGAGCGAGACTTACAGAGGGCAAGGCTCCAGAGAAAAAGGTTCTGTTCAATACTTTTCCCATTTCACTCTTGCTGCCACCTCTGTCACTGTTCACATCACACGCAAACTGTTGACCTCATTGTTTTAACCATGAGGGCTAGTTTTTTCTTATTCATTTTAATATTTCTAGCACCTGACATAATGGCTGTAGGCTTCAGTATATTCTGATGAACAAGGACCTTCAAAATGCCGACTTTCAGTGCAGAATAAAAGCAGTACATTTTTTACTCCAATGTTTTAACTGATCCTGTTTTTCATTTTCACCACACACACAGATTTCATGGGCAGTGATTGGCACAATATCTCAGAAATAGAGAATGAATTAGTATGTTTTTAGAACAACTCATTTTCACTGCTAGCAATACCAGGCCAAATATTCTACTACTCATTCTAAAACTTGATAGAGGCACCTTCTCTGGAAGAGTATACCATTCTCAGTTTTCTTCCTCACCCACTAAAATAAAACAAGTCACACTGGACCAGCAATTTTTTGTGTGTCAAACCAGATGGCAGTAGTACCTGCCTTTGGAATCATGATAAATGCAGTCGTCCCACAGAGAAATTCACTCTGGACCTGGACTCTTGTCGCCAAATGTTGGCCAATGCAAACAGCCATTAAGAGAAAGAATCCTGATTTATTTCTTTAATTTTCTCATGCAGACAGAGCATTTGTGGTCAAATGGTACCTTAATTGAATAAAAACATTCTGATTTTTAAGTCTGTATTTTTCTGACCTTTGTATACGATGGAAGGCCATTGCAAATCTGATCTGGAAAATCTCCCAGATTTGAATAGGTGTTTGCATCCTAGAATGCCATGGATATTGTTCTGTGCCCTTAAGGTGGTGAATACTATATGAAAGTATGTACAGGTGTGTGTGTGTGTGTGTGTGTGTGTGCATGAGTGTGTGTATGTATATACACATACAAGCATGCGTGTGAGCACATACACATACACACAAATATTTAGCTGCAGTAAACATCAGCATTGAATATACCCCAACTAGTTTTCAGGCCATTTCACAACCCCAGATCCATAAATGCTTAGAGTGTTGTTGACTTTGAGGCCTTATGGGTGTGGCCTACAGGATTCACAGTGTTGAAAGGGCAAAAGGAAATAGAGCAGAAGTCTGACGACTCCAAGCCATTCAAAAGCACTTTGTGCAAGAAAATTTGTTTTACTTGTCAATTGTCAATCATAACAAATAATAGGAATCTTTGGAGTTCTTTTCAATGAATTCTGCTGTGTATATACTGGATTTATTTAGGAATCAATGAGCAGTACCTACAGAGATAGTGGCCTCTGAAGGGTCAGACAGAATTATAAGGGACAGGATTATAAGATTCAGAATTGGGACGATTACTGAACTTTCCATGTTATCTATTGGTTCCAGCACTATTCAAATTGTATTTAGTTAACCATTTCTCTGTCCATCTTATGCTGCTATCTTCTCAATATTAGAAGCAAAATTTTGTTTACTTTTACAAAATCAGAATGGTGCCTGTGTAATCTAGCACCATTATCAAACTGCTGTGTGGCACTTAATAGATAGAAAATGGTAGTTGACTCTTCAAATAGTCTGCATTTATGTTGTATGAAACTGCTCTTTAATTTTACTCCATGGCAAACATATACCAAGTAGATTTAAATTAATGACATAAATCCTATGCTATAGCATTTAAGATTATTATAGTTTATCTGAACTCAGGTTTTTGGTACTAATGCTACTAAAATTTTGAATGCTTTCTCTAAGTGAGAGAGAAGAGGGGTATCTTCTGAATAAATTATGCAAATAATAAAATCTGATACATATAATTTTTTACAACATCACAGAAAATTCATTGACTCTTTGTTCTACCAAACAATACTGCGAGGTAGAAACATCAGATATTATCATTACAATCAACTCCCCTTTAAAAAAGAGAAAGGCAAATTTGAGGAAATAAATTGGTTTTTCTAAGTTTCTACCTAAAACATATTGAGCAAGGAGTTGAAATGCCAATTTATTTCACTTCAAATACTCTGGCATTTTCTACTAAAAGCCCATGTTTTTTTTTCATTTTAATATACATTGGGTAGAGTTAACATTTGTTGGCTTGAGGTGTTGGTGGTTACTCTTGGGTGTTCTTCCTGGTTCATTCATAAATATGGCACAATCCTTGGAGGTAGAATGGTGCAGGACAAGGACCTGGATTTGAATAAGGATCTGACTCCAGATGGACCACATTGATTTACTTTTAACTACAGATTTCTTCATTAAAATTCAAATAAAAAGTAAGAGAAAGCAATCAAATAAATAAATAGAGAGAGATCAAAGGAGACACCAGAAATATCTGTGGACATGAAACAGCAATTAAACACTTGATGCACATTTTTCTTACCTGTCCAATGGAACCAGTTGTCCTTTCAGCACCTGTGTGGACAGTAAAGGAAGTGGGAAGCACTCAGGTCCCCCAACTGGAGATGGAATCCACCTCAGCAAGAAAACTGGGGGCTGATTCCTGCCATAAAAACAGGAGATTCATTTGGCTTTCTATACTTCATCTAGATATAACTATGTTTAAGAACATTCTATAATTTCATAATAAATGCTAAAACTTTGTCCTTCCTACTGACATTCTTTCTAAACATGTAGATTTATAATCTCTTTTTATTGTAACTCTTGAAGTACCATGTTCTAGATGCATTTGGGGGTAACAGAGTGACAAATAACTATCTAAGATGGAAGACCTTGTTACTGAAATGTCATTTATGCTATTCATGTAAAGAGAGATTTCTAAGTATCTTTTTCCCATTCAAAAAATTATGAAATTGTATCACTAACATAACTCACTCTTCAAAACCCATTTCAGCATTGAGGATGTTCTTTTGGGCTTAGTTAATAAATAAGATTAATGTGTGGAGGGAAATTATCTTTTCTTGGATCACATATTTTGACAATATTTTGTATAAATAGAAATTTAATTTCTTACTCAATGTTTGAACTTTGGCCCCTTTCTGGAACTTGTAACTACAAAATAAAAAAAAAAGAGTCTTTTAAATATGATATGCTTGACATTAATGAGTTTCCATTCTTGGGTACTGGTATGAAGATCATAAATTCATTTCTAGGTTTCAGGAGACCACAGTTGATAAATGAATGATTATTTAGAAAACAAAAACAACATTGTATGTCCAGTGCGTCTAGCTACATAGGAGTCTATATAAAGAGAATACAGTCACTTTTCCTATACCATGCGTGCAGAATAGAGGTTTTTGTCAAATCTAAACAAATCAAAACACTAATGATGTTCTTCTCATATTTTCTCCGGGTACCTTTGTGTCTTTCGTGCCATGGCCACTGTGAGGGACAGTGCACACTGTGTCAGAGGTTGGGGCCCTGGTTCTGGGTGTTCAATTACCTGGCAGGCCTTTGGGTCACCATAGTTCTGGGAATTAGCTCAAGGCCAAAATACAGATTTCTACCAATCATGAATGGGAAAAAAAATGAAGTGTCCTTTTTTTGCAACAATATTCTTCCAAATTTGGATGGTTTATGTCCTTCAGTTTGAGAAATATAGAGGTGGTTGATAGAAATTATCTTCTTTTTTGAAGGTGATTATTTGGCAAAATAAGGGTTGCCTTTTGTCTGCCTGGTCACCCCTAACACCCACTGAGAAATCTTGATGTCTAGGATCCACCAAACTCAGCTGGACTCAGTTTCACTACACACTAGCCTCCTTGTATGAGTATTTGAATGTATGTCTCTGCAAAACAAAACAAAACAATGCATATCATGGGACTTTAGTGTCACTTGCAACAGTCAAAAGAATTGATTGAAAATGTGGGAACCCAACTCTCCAATGTTCTTATTTAAACTGGTTCCCTTTTTCCAGGTTTGTTTATTAAAGTGCAATCATGGTTTGGCTTTGGTTTCTCCATCAAAGGGGACACATGGGGGTGGGACAGTTGTACTAGCATGTTTATTGCAGCACTATTTACAATAGCCAGGAAATGGAAGCAACCGATATGTCCATGGATGAATGAATGATAAAGAAAATATGGTGCATACATACCATGGTATGTTATTTAGCCATCAAAAAAGAATGAAACCCTATTACCTGTGATAACAAAGGTAGAACCGGAGGACTTCATGTTATAGGCAATATATAAGGCATAGAAGGAAAAACATTGCATATCCTCACATATATGTGAAAGCTAAAAAAAATGATTTCATCAAAGTGAAAATAATATGGGCACTAGAAGCCAAGAAGAGTTGGAAGGAAACGTGATAAAGGGTGGTTGGAAGATGGGCACCAGAATACAGTTAGATAGGAGGAACATGTACAAGTGATCTGCAGCAGGATAGGGCAACTGTAATTTAAAACAATTTACTATGTATATTATATGGAACTAGAAGACAGGATCTTGAAGCTTCCCATCACCGAGAAATGATAAATATTGGAGATGGAAACGCTGGTTACCTTGATTTGATTATTTTCTATTGTATCCATGTATCAAATTCACCTCACTGTATCCATAAAAATGTACAATTAAAATGACATCAGCAGCAGTAGCAGTAACAACAACAACAATAATAATAATAGAAAATGCCAGTGATGAGAGGAAGGTGACCTGCTCTGGTAGAAAAGCCTCAATGGACATGCGGATAATGAATTATGGAGAGTGAAGAGACTGAGATGCAAAGTCTATGGGAAGGTGACTGGTCCATTTTCTTGCTGAGATTTTTTTCCCAAAAGACTCCTCACCACTATGAGGGCTGCCATGCTGGGTGACGTGATCAGAAAACTAGTAAGAGGAGAAAGCGTTTTTCTCCAGAGGCCAATAAGCAAAGGCAAGCTTCTTGTTAATTATAATTGACTCTAGCGACTGGAATCTCCAACACTCTTGGCTAGCAATAGAAAGTATAGGGGTAAGGGATGGGTAGGAGTAGACCAACAGCTTGGGCACAGCTTGTCTTACTCATCGAAACAGAGTGGAATAGGGGTCACAAGGGAACTGAAGTGGGAGGAGAGATGTTGGTCAAAGGTACCAAGTTTCAGGTGGACAAGAGAAAGAAGTTCTGTATGCCTAGTGTATAGCATGGTGACTATAGTTAATAACAGTGTGTTGTACACTATGGAATTACTAATAGATCAGATTTTAAATATCTTCAACCCTTAAAATATGTATGTGAGGTAATGAATATATTAATATGCTTGATTTACACATTCCATATTGTACACATATATTAAAATGTCATGTTGTATGCCATAAATATATACATTTTTTCTCATTTTTGACCTTTTGCCATCAAATCAATTTTAATAATAACACGGGCAAAAGACATGATATTTCAGCCAAGGTGACAGACAAATAGCAAATTTGCACCTGAAAAGAAGTTCAACATCCTTAGCCAACAGAGAAATGCGAATTTAAATCACTGTGAGAGAATGCTACTTAGCCATCAGTATGACTAGAATACGGTGTGACAATAGCAAATGCTATGGGAGGATATGGACAAACTGGATCGTTCCTGTATTGTTGGTGGGTACTGGGGATAAAGCCAGTGCTAGAAAACTTGCCTAGCATGAGTGGGGCCCTGGATTCAATTCCTTGCATCTTAAAAAAAGAAAATCAGACCTTGCTGGTGGGAGTGGAAAATAGCACTGCCATTCAGGTAAATGATTTGGAAAATCTTTATAAAAATGACCATCCAACTACTGTATTTACAGGATGATTTGCACTCCTGGACTTTAATTTCAGGTAATGAGACATCTATGTGCACATAAGAACCTGTATGAAAATGTTCATGACATTTTGTTTGTTATATCCCCAAACTTAAAACAATGGATGAAAACAAAACAAAAAAAAAACCAAACTGTGACCTGTCCAAACTCTGGACTGCCACTCAACAGTGGAAAAGAATGGACTAGGGGTGCACCACCATCTGGATCAATCTCTGGAGAATCATGCTGAGAGAAAAACTCCAGTTCCTAAAGAGCACATACAATTTAATTCTGTTTACACAGCACTTTTGAAGTGACAACATTTTAGAAAAAGGACAGATTAGTTTGTGTTACTTTGAAGGGCATCATGAGGATGGCTGGTACTGACAGGATTCTTCTGTTATCTATGTCAGTTAATACTCTGGATATTTTCTTGTACTAAAGTTTTGTTAGATGTTCCCACTGGGGTAACTGGGTGTAGGGTCCTTGGGATCTTCATATTATTTCTTACAACTACATTTGAATATACAATTACCTCAAAATAACATTTTTAATTAAAAAATGTGTGAGACCCCTTTTTCCTCCTTGGACACCTTGAGAAGCTGATAGGGCTTATCAACCAAGTAACACAGTTCAGTGTTGGACATATTGAATGTCAGACTTGGCTCCAAGGCAGGGCTTCCCTACTCTTGCTGATGTATGCTGTAGTGGTTAAAAGCAAGTCTGAGATGACCTAACTCCCGCTCCATTTGGCTGCCCCAGACTGAGGACCTGACGCCATATTTGACATATGTCTTGTTGAGGTTTTCCAGTTGGAAAGCCCTTGCCTACAAATCCTAACATGCCTTTGAGAAGATTCCTAAAGAATTCTATCACTTGAGTGTGGAACATGCCAGTCACATAAATTACTAGTATGAGGTAAATTGTGTGTTTATTGTACTTCACTTCAACCAATATTAATTGTCTGGTGAAATGACCTCATGTTGAATTGAGAAAGCATGAATGTCAAACACCACTGTAAGTGTCTTGTTTGTTTGTTAATCATTGACAACCCATAAATACTTCCTTCTCCAAATAAGGAATCCAAAAAAGGAATCCCTTACACCATCGGAAGAGTTGAAAATTGTGCATTATGAGAAGGTATCTGCATTGTCCAAATAATCTCAGCCTCTGAGCTCTTGGCTAACTAGGCTACAACAAGCACTGAAGTCCTGTTCTTCATTCATCATTTGCCACATTGTGATGTTGGCTGGGAATTGTCTTGGTCTCTCTAGAAGGCCAACGCTTTTGTGTTCGACAAAGAACACAAGATGGTAAGCATGTCAGACCATGAACATATAATTTCTCACAAAGAATACCAGATTGTAACAACTAGTAGCTACCAAACATAAATATTAATTTAATGTTTTAACTGTTTCTGAAAATAGACAACAAAATAGTGTCTGATAATCACTTTCCTCATATTTTTCTCTTTTATGTAGAAAAATAACAATTACCTTTCCATATCGCTGTGAAAATGATCCATTTACATTTTAAAATTTATGTTCTGTTTCCCTCAACACATTTTTAAGTGATTTATCTTGGTAATACATTAGATATAAATATTTAATTCTCTTCTAGTTCTAATACTAAATTCAGGGACAAGAGAAACATATGTGCATCTATATTTTTATGAAATTTATTGAAATTTTCAGAAGTCTACTAATGTAGCTAGAGACACTTCTTGTGTTGCACAAAGATTATTTCTACCTTCACTCATTTGCTTCTAGTTTTCCTTGCCCCAATATTAGATTTATGGATTCAATATCAGCTAGCTTTGAAAAAGATATACCTATAAATATTATTAATCCATATATCAGGGGTTTTAAATTTCTCATACAGTCATCAAATAATCAATTATCAAGCCACTTTTGTGTGATCAGAAGAAAAAAGCTATTGAATCTATAATATATTTAATAAGTCACTCAAAAATAATTTAGAGGTCTCCAGAACACCAAAAAAATAAAGAAAGAAAGAAAAGAAAAAAAAATCTGAAATGGATAATCTTATCTTCCTAAATCCCAAAATATAACAATTTTGAAACTCTAAATATAATGTTTAAGATATATATGAAATGCAACTTTATTTCCTTCCAAATTAAAATCTTGAAAACAAGTTTATTATAAAGATTAACCTACTTCATAGGCCTGAATAATACCATTAAAGTAATAAAAGCCTTTATTGAATAAACCCCCACGAGCAAGAACAAAGCGATAGTATTCTACCTCAAGACAGTCACAAGTTTTAACAGAGCAATCGGCCTGGTCATCTTTGAAGTCTAATTTGCTTTTGAAGAGTTTATAGACACAAAACATTAAATGCTGCTGACACTTAGAAAGAAATTTAATGGTCAATAGGAAACAACAATGAAGATGTTGTTGAAGCTGGTTCCATTAAATGCGTATGATGATATTTTAGTGATTAAGTGCCTCATGGAACATAGATTATTATTTTCTTTTGAGTGGGTTGCCTGTATTTTTTCATCCTTGAAACTGGGATGAAGGGGGCCGGTTAACCTTGGAGCTGATGCTAATCCTTGCAGTATCTTTCCCATAAAGTTCAAATTGTTTTGTAAATACAGTTTTCCAGCTGCTCCAGTTTTCTGACCCATTAATCTGAAAGCCACCTTGTGTCTTCAGTAAGCTCACAATTTCTCCTTAAATATAAATAATAATAGTACTTATCTCTCTTGGAGTCCCTGTGAGTATAAAATGAGTTAATTTATTTAAAGTGCCTAAAACAGTGTCAGGAACATGGCAAAACAAAGATGCCAGCGGTTCTTCTCATTACTGTCCAGTTAAATCTGAAAAACCAAGGATATGCCCATAGTAAAGCAGCATTCTTCTAAAAGCACTTAATCTAAAACATTACCAGAGCGAAAAGTGTATTAAGTGACCTCCATCTCATCTTCATTCTAATCTCAAAATACATAACTATTTATATGGTATTTGCTTTCATTTTGGTTTCCCGGAAAAACTTGGAAATCAGAACAATCTGTTTTCAATCTTGTCACTTCTATTTACTAGTTGTGTGACCCTAGTAAAGCTAATATTTCTAAGCTCCACTTTATCTAGCCGTAAAGGATGAACAATACTCTCTTAATGGGGTTGTTGGTAAAATCAAAGAAAATAGTTTGTGGAAACATTTCACATATAACGTGGCTCATCACAGGTATTTAGCAACTGTTGCTTTTCCATACTTATTTCTTTGTTTTCAAAAGTGGTGATCTGAAAATAAGAATGACTTTTCTAAGAGAGTGCAACAGGCTAAGTTTTAATCTGGCATCAGTTGCTTAAAGTAAACATAATCTCATAGTGAAGAATCAATTATTCTGATTTTCCTATTAGTTCAGAGAGAATTTCGCATAAAATTTTGAGACTAAGAAAGAATTGTGACCTTTTTACTATTTGTTTTTACTTAGTGCAAACATGGAAGATTTGCCTTAAATGTTTTCAGAAAATTTAATTAAAAAACTTATTATTTTCCTGAGAAACCCTTATTGATCACTTTTACCTAAGTCAGAGACATATCATATATAAAATAACTACAGGGGCTGAGGTTGTGGCTCAGTGGTAGAGTACTCACCCACCATGCATGAGGCACTGGGTTCGATCCTCAGCACTACATAAATGTAGAATAAAGATATTTTGTCCACCTAAAACTAAAAAATAAATATTAAAAAAAAACTACAAATATTTAAGTTTATCTGGGAAACAATTCTAAAGCTTAACTCTATTTTTTATATTTCAAGGGAATACTTATGTATGCTTAAGAAACTTACAAAAGTTAAAAAAAAGATCAGTCAAAATCTCACATGCAAAAAGAATCATTATCATATTTTCATTGTTTCTATTTTTATGCAGAAAATCTAGTTAATTTTCAAATATTCATAAACTTATCTCACATTGAAAAGACTGTGGACTGTGGAAAACCCCACAAAGGTACAGATTTTTGGAGTAAGCAGGTACATGAAACATGGGGATGATCTAAGGTGTTGGGCTCCATTCCTTGGGTGAGTGACTGACAGAGGCACATCAAAGCCATTTTAGGCAACAGAGCTACCCAGCATCCTGAATGGGATGAGCCAGGTACATGAAGTCACATTAAGGAACCTATCATGTCCTAGAGTTTAGGTCTACCAGTTTAGGGAAAGATGGCACATAGCCAAAGTTAGTCTTTTTTTTTTTTTTTTTTTAGAGAGAGAGAGAGAGAATTTTAATATTTATTTATTTTTTTTTTAGTTTTCGGCGGACACAACTTCTTTGTGTGTACGTGGTGCTGGGGATCGAACTCCGGCCACACACATGCCAGGCGACCGCGCTACCGCTTGAGCCACATCCCCAGCCCAGCCAAAGAGTCTTAAGCACAACTTAAATTTCCTGAAAGAAGAGGGGTGTCACCAAAATCTGCAGGACTTAGTGAAGAACAGCTCCTGTCTTCCCAGCACTTCTCAAACTTACATCAAACACCCACACTTTGAGTGGGACTGTAGGTTCAATCACTCTGTCTTTCTGATTCCTTCCCCCTCCTTTGCATACAGAACAAAAGTGAATTTTCAGAATTTAAATAAACGTATATGAGGTGGTTTTATTACATTGCACTTCTTGTACTTTTAAACATGTTCAAGCAGAAGGGGGCTTACATTTAGAATTAAGGCTGACCATAAGGTTATGTTATTAGATATTTGACTAAATAAATATCTGTATCTATAGCTATAGCTCTATCTTTATCTCCTAGAAACTCCTTATCCAAGATTTCATTGGAAGATTCTTTAGAAAAATAAACTCAGTGTTATTCAATTCATCGGGCCTTTTCTATTACAAATACTTCCATAGTTATTACATAAGTTTAGGGGATGGTGCTGGGTTTTCTAGTTAATGGGATATTCACCACCTTAGCAGAAGGAAGAGCCCAATATGAGAAATATAAAAAACATTGAAAATTGAAGAGCTTCAGCTGGGCCTTAAAACTTGACATATTCTAACGTACTGATATAGATAGGAAGATTTGGAGGTACTTTGTCAGGTGCTGGATATTTTTTCCCACAGTTTTCTTCTCCCACTTTTCTAGTAGAAACAAGAAATCTGGCCAACCAGAAAGTGTTCTGGGTATGGGCCATTTATCTGGATGGCTCATTGTAATGGTTAATTTGAATTGTCAACTTGACTGGATTAAGAGATGCTGATGATTAAGAGGCTTCTGGGTGTGATGAGCATATGTCTAGGAATGATTGGCATGTGGGAGAGCCAACTGAAGTGGAGACCAGCCCTGCACATGGGCAATACTGTCCAACAGGATGGTTGCTTGGATGGAATAAAAGATGGAAGAACAAGGAAGCAGCAGCAGATGCAAGTTCGGTTCTTCTTGAACAGGTTCTTGCTTGCTGCTGCAATTGTCTGAGGATATTGGACTCTCACTTCCTCACTCTTCCAAGCAGCCTCTGCCAGTGGATTCTCCAGAAGCCTTCAGTCTCAGACTAAGGTAGCACCTTCGATCCCTCTAGTTCTGGGGTTTGAGCCTCTTGGACTGTGCAACTACTGCTTCCTCCAGTTCTCCAGCCTGCAAACAGCCATTGTGGACTATCCAGTTTCTGGTCGCATAAGCCAACCTAATAAGTCTGCTTTTCATAATCCTACTTCCTGTTGATTCTGTTCCTCTAGAGAACCCTGACTAATACACTCATTAAGAAATATTTTCATTAAATATGGAAGAATTCTGTAATAAAACTCAGGAGAGGAATATAGTGAAGTCAAGGTTTTATTTCAAAAGGAATAAATCCAAAGTCATTAGCAATAGAAAAATACAAATTTAAGATTAAAGATGTTCTTTGGAAAAAAATTAACCTCCATGGTGTCAAGCTGTATTTGATTACAGATATATTACAAAAATATCAGCCATGGTCTGAAGAGAGAACACACCATATTTCTCTTCTTTTCTCTCACCCAATCCAGAGATCATCCTAGGAGAGGAGGAGAGAGTCAAGAACATCTGGCAAATATCTGAGATAGAAAACACATTTGTGATACCCATGTCAGCACTGAGGGATGGATGTGAACTCTCCTGTGGGAAAAGGTGGTGCGTCCCAAGGAAGGAAGGAATGGGAAGGACTTCAGAGTTGAACCATCAGAGGAGGAAATGCAGAAGCTACAAAATGAGGAAGGACATGTGAGGCTTCTACCTTTCTGGGACCCAAAAGAGTTTACTGGCTGAAGTAGAGGCCTGGTCTTCCCCTCCCTCAGCTCTGCAGGTTTATGATGCTAAGTTAATTTTGTAGTTAAGAGTAGTTTCAATCTCCTCTGCCATTCAGTGTGATATGATCTTGATAAGGAAGAGTAGATGGAATTTGGGACAGAAAAAGAGTACTTGGCCATGAATCACCCCTTCATAAAGACATGCAGGAAAGAAGAAGGGCATTCCTGCTTCCTAGATCAGCAAAGGAAGGAACAGAGACCCAACTATAAGCCTGGATCTGGATTGGGGCAATAGAAAATTCTCCCTGCCTCTATTTTTCTGATGTCCTATGGGAGACCGTGAGCTGGATCAGCAACTGCTAATAATTAAACAGATGGTCACAATACACTCATTAAGAAAAATTTTCTAATTTTGGGAGAGAGGAGAGAGAAAAGGGAGAATAAATACATTTAGCCATAAACAAAAACATCCTGCCTTTATCAATAGATGAAGCTTCCAGAATGCCAGGGGCAAAGGTCAGATACTAAAATGTAAAAACACACCTCCAGCTATAAAAGTTTGGTAGACAGCTAAAGCTGAGGTAGCTGGAAGTTTCTCTTCCGAATTATAACTCATATGGCAAAAGGCAGGTTGTTTTGAGAAATATTATTATTTCAAGCATAGGACAAATAGAGATTGTATTTCTACTGACTTAACCATTTTATAATTTAATGTTAATTTGCACATAAGAAATTTTAGCACGATAGATAGAGATGCTCACTATTGCACAGAGAGGAAAAACTGTGTATCAAAATTGCACCAAGTTCCTCATTTGGAGCAAAAAGCAGATTCTAGTTTGCTTGTATGAGAGCCACAGCCGAAGGGTCCCCAGCAAACTTCCAGCTGCCGGCTGATGATTGGCTCACAGCGGCCCCAGCAACATCTAGCTGATTGGCTCCTCTGCGGTGATGCTCATTGGGCTGTTTCCCTGCCCTTTCAGACCACGGAGCTGCTCATTGGGGGACTTTTTTGGCTCCGCCCACATGACCCATCCAATCGGCCTCAAGAGCAGGAGGATTGTGGGAGGTGGAGAGAAGCTGGTGTGGGAGAGAGAGGCTTGTGGAAAGCCGGTGGTGGCAGTTGAGGCTCTGAGGGTTTTTCCTGAGAGGCTGTTTTGTTTGGCGTGTGTGGTTCTAAAAATAAAGTTAGTTTCTTTTGACAAGTGGCTCCTGATTGTGCTCAGCCAGACTGCGGCATTTGGTGGGCCGCACGGGGAGCGACTGAGGGTAAGTGAAACTGCTCGCCCCTGAGGGCAGGGCAAGAGGATGGGTAGCCATTTTAAGATTCCTCTTTTGTTATTTTGTTTCACTTTTGTTTTAAGTTGCCTGTCCCTGGAGATGTGTAAGATGGAAGAAAAACCGCTCACATCTGAGGAACAGATAGGGAGAAAGGACGGATGGACATTTCAGGAGGCTATTATAATAATTTTGTGTTGTTCCAATTTTGTTTCACTCTGTTTCAGTTTTGTCTCTAATTCAGATAGTTAGCTTACTAGGTTGGGGTCTACAGAGCACCTACCATACTACCCATCAATAAACACAACGCCAAGTCTTTATTAGTGTTAAAATTAACATTTATATGAATAGAATTCTGGTTCAACAAAGAACCAATGATTCTGAGCATTCCTTCTTTAAACCCCAGCCCATCTTTACTACCAGGTCATTCCTAAACGTCTGCTCCTCTCTCTTGAATGTCTTACCAGTTCCTGACTCCACCAATATTCAATTCAACAAGGACTAATTCCAAGTCTACCATGTGCCAGGCACTGTGCTAGGAACTGGGGGTGCCAGGGTGAAAGAAAGAGTGAACTGTTCATAGACATCTTCTCATTCCACACATTGATTAATCCCCAAGGTCCTTCCCTTAGCATCACACCTAATATGAAGCCACTGCCCAAGAAGATACATGATGGATCCAGGGATGCGAGACTTCAATTAAGAACAAAGACTAACTTCCAACTGGAAGATCTGGAAAGAACACTGCCTCCAATTCTAAACTTGCATTCCAGACCACGAGTTGTCTGAGGGAGTGATTAAGAGAAGCAAGAGTTGGATGCTGGTGAGGGAGGTCAGATGACCGTCATGAGGGAGAGCTTGAGAACTGGGGAGACACGAGAGGGACAGTCATCCATCTACTCAGTCTTTCTTGAGGTCTACTATTAGCTAGCCATTGTTCTAGGCCTTGAGCTTCAGCAGTGATCAGCCCAGAGAAAAATTCCTTCTCATGCTGCTTTTGTTCTGAAGGTGAAGAAGATTTCTATTTCAGACTCCATCTGAAAAAGTGAGCAATGCCAAAATTTCCCCACCCTTCTTCATCTGGAAGCAATAGAAAAGAAATGGCAAACTGGGTGCAGTGGCACACACCTGTAATCCCAGGGGCTTGGGAGGCTGAAGCAGGAGGATTGCAAGTTCAGAGCCAGCCTCAGCAACTTAGTGAGACCCAGTGTCAAAATTTTTAAAATAGAGAAAGTAATAAAAAGGGCTGGGGATGTATCTCAATGTACCTCTGGGTTTCAATCCCTGGAACCCCAAAAAAGACAATCAGGTGGGTATGAGAAGAAAGTATCCAAGCCAGTCAGAATCCCCTACTAGATGAGAGGTGGGTAAGATTCTAGTAGTACCTGGGAGTTGGAGAATTATCTTAGAGAGAATGTCAGAAGTGAAAGGGCCTCAGGATGGGGGCAAGGATACAGATTGCATGACCTAACAACTGAAGACCAGGAAAGTGCTGCTAAGATATCAATGGATGCAGATAAAAAGAGACAGGTAGACAATTCAAGGACAAGGCAATCAGGTTTCTCTCAGCAGAAATCAATGTGAAGAGATGCCCATTATCCAGGACAAGATGTTCCCCCAGCCCCAAAGCCAGAATGCCAAGCAGGTCCCTGAGACTTTGACTCCATTCTCAAGAGGATGAGGGGAAAAGGGAAATCCTGAGTTGATCGAGTTCAAGATGGAAATGATCAGAAAAACAGAATAACCAAGGGTGTATTTTCTGCCACAAGGGAATTTAAAATTATCGAAGATACCCATTAGCTGCCTGCCAGCAGCTCCTCCTCATTTGTAGCCCTCCAAAACCTACTAACTCAGTGCGGCATCTCTGGGCTCCTGTTACACCAGAGATAGGTTCTGGTTTCAGACCAGACTTGCCATGATATGAAAAGAAAAGCTAAATAAATGATACCTGGGCCCATGCTAAGGTCCATCTGCATCCCCTCACTCTGTCCATGAATATTATCTCTAATTCTACATATTGTGAGCACGTCTGCTCTATCTGGGGAAGGCACAGAGTGTCTCAAGAGACCAGGGAGAAGCAGCAGCAGGCCCTGCCTTGGGATGTCAGGGAAGGCTTCCTGGAAGAAGTGACAACTTAGCTGAACCTCTATGAGTAGGATTCTGCAAGTGGAATGGAGGGCAGAGGTGGGAGATGGCTCTCCAGCTGAGGAAGGGGTGGTTGCAAGTCATCAAAGAGCAATCACAGCTGGACCTCCATGAAGGAGGGAGAGGAAGGCAGGAAAGGTGAAGCTGGCAAACAGAGGCCAACCCAGGACAAGGCTTACAGGTTGTTCTTACTTGCTCCCTTCCAGTCTCTACAATCATCTACAGTCATCTTCCTGAAGCAAAGATCTGGTTTTATCCTGTCCTTGCCTAAAGCACTCAGAGGCTCCCCATTTTTTTTTTTTTTT
>NW_026000240.1:16669752-16690336 GCF_001458135.2 Marmota marmota marmota
GGGAGAGAGAGGCTTGTGGAAAGCCGGTGGTGGCAGTTGAGGCTCTGAGGGTTTTTCCTGAGAGGCTGTTTTGTTTGGCGTGTGTGGTTCTAAAAATAAAGTTAGTTTCTTTTGACAAGTGGCTCCTGATTGTGCCCAGCCAGACTGCGGCATTTGCAAACCGTTCTTTGGAAAATGGCCACTTGCAATTTCTTTATAGCAAACTCTCAGTTCTTTTAAGATACACCAGAGACAGTTCAGTTATAAGCCTAAGATTCAGAATGCTTTTTGTCCCATTAGGTGATGATTTCAAACTGCATTGGTGGTCCCTAATGGGCACCAAAAGGACCCATCTTGAGTTCCGATAGAGTTTGGTTTGTAATATCGGTGTGGGTAGAATCCTCAAAGCCAGCTGCCTCTGAACATCCACTGGGATGCCATGGGGGGCCATGTGTTCTCCTATCAATTACAGGGTATGTCTCAAGTTCCCATCTACAGAATCAAACATCTATGCAAAATGTTGCCCTGACTTAAAAAGGAAAATGCACTTTGATCAGCTACTCAAAACCATTTGTTGACAGTCATCAGACTTTACCTACAGCTCAAGTTTTGTTTTTTGTTTTTTGGGTTTTTTTGGCAAAACAAATTCCAACATGGAGGTCACATTTTCACCCCTTCCTCCCCCCAAAAAAAACCAGTTGGATGCACTTCTAAAAATCAATGTACTTAAGTTCAGTAGAAGGCTTCTTTAATGTAATAGAAGTATGGCTCTTGATAATATAGCTCAGGAGCCTCAGTGTAATTACAGTCCAAATTCGATGCTGTGTATATTTGAATTTTACTGTGTGCAGGCCTACATGGCTGTCTGGATTGGCAAAATCAAGGCAAAATTGGTAAGTACTGGTGTACTTAATTGCCACATTTACATTGGTGCTTGTATATTTTTTAACATCTCAATGAGAACTTATGCAAGCTCATGTGGTGCTTTTGTGCAAATTAGAAAAAAAAAACATTCCTTCTTGGTGGACTAATTATAAAAAGATGGCATTCTTATCTCTGATTGGTGCTTATCACACCCTCTTCTCTGATCTTTGGCTTGGTTTGGCCATACTGGCTCTGCTGAGGAGTTGGTTCATGTTCCTTTGACTCTGCAGTGTTTTCCAAACTTAAACTCAGTGAATGTGAATAACTCAGGAACATGCCTTTGTAGATAGTGTACCAGGCACTGAATAATAAGCATGTTTCACATTGCTCCACACGAGGCAATTCTGCCTTTCTGGTCCATGAATTCAGTGTGATTGACGCCAGAACTGAGATGACTGGAACATTAATATTCAATATTATTTTTATAATGTCACAAAAAATTATCTGGTCTTGTGATACTGAATAGAGTTCCTGGTACATCACTGAAAAGATTAATGGGATTAATTTAAATTCAGGTTCAATAAACATTTGTTGAACACTAGATGTAGCAAATGCTAATTGGTAGGGGAGATAAAAGGACAGTTCAGACAAGCAAGACCCCTTCATCAAGCAAGTCCTGTGCAGCAGTGTGGAGACAGACATAAAAGGCTGATTTTCCTCAGGGCAGATTTTATTTCCCAAAGATGGTCCCAACCATGCCTTCTGTTGCAAATGCTGTTCCACAACATGGGCTTGCTGTTCCCATATTGAGATGGAGAATCTTTCCCCCTCTCCTGGAATCAGGGTGGGCCTTGCATGACTTTGACCAGTAGAATACAGTAGAAGAGGCGGAGGGGCTTCCGAGGCTGAGTTGTAGACTGTTGAGCAGCAACTACTTGGTTCACTACAGCCCTGTCTCTTGGAGCTGTGAGCCACCAGATAAAAGCCAGCAACCCTAACTAGGGTGGCCATGTGGACAGAAGTCTGACCTCCTGGAGAGGTCTCCTGCAGTTCCTCTGACAGATATAGGACTGATGTCACTGTGACTTAGGCACAGTCACATTGAGGGAGTGACTTTAGAGATGATTTTAGTTCTCAGTCATCCGGAGTCCCATCATTGTATTCCCCATAGCCTGACACAGAGTGAAGATAGGCCGTCCCCATTGTGCCTCATCCATTCCCACGGGACCCAAGAGTTGAAAACGGTTATTAGTTTATACCACTAAGATTTATAAGCTTATACCATTTGAGATTGGTTTTCAGCAAAGAGTAACAAACACATTCTCCTAAGGCGTGTCTTGGGTTATGTGAGGCTGGGGAGATACTGTCAGGGCAGGGATACTATAGATGTGCATTTTTTTTTTCCTCTTGAGGTTTATGTATCACTTTTTGTAAAGTGGGAACAAAAAAGAAGATGAATAAACCAATTTACCTAAAGGTCATATTTCCCAAGCGGTTTCTAACTTTAGAAATACTATAACAGTATTTTCTCAAATTGAACAAAAATATACACAAAGTGTTCTAAAGGAAAGAACACAGTATGTTTCAGGACAAATGAGCATTTTTTTTTTTAAATCCCAAGATGCTGTCTCCTTGATGTTTCAAACACTTTCAGGAGATGAGGAAGTGCTGTCATTACTTTCATTATATATTATTTGGTGCCTGACTTGTATTTGATCCAGGTTAGGAAAACCTCTATTTCTGCCCTCAGGGTGTACAATTTAAATCAGAGAAACATCATAAGTGTCTGTGACAGAACACAGAACATTCTGGTTTCTTTATGCTGATTTAGAAGTTTTCAAATAACCTAATCACCAAAATGTAAAGATATCAAGTAAAATGGGAAGCTATGACAGACCTCTCTCCAGAGTTTCAAGTCTTTATTTCAACAGGATAACTCTTTATTTTCAGTTCTTCATAAAGAAGCCAATTGCATGCTCCATAATAGTTATAAGAATTACGAGATGCTGAGTTCAGTGATGTGCAGAGAATAGTTTAAATGAATGTTAAAAAAGTCCCTCTTTGCATTCAGCTGTACGCATGTTAGGAAAAAATAAAAACACGATAAAATCTACTAATTAGATTCAAGGCCAAGCTGAATTAGTAATAAGGCTGAATCACACATTATGATAAGGAAATGTGGTTTTATTACTTTACAATGAAATAAAATAACTTCTGCAGTTAGAAAGCTATTTCCAAGTACAACTATTTTTTTTTTTTACTAAATGGATAATTTATAACTTGCATCATTGATCAGCTGACCCTCCTGCATCTGCTGAGAACTCATATTTGCTGAGAATTCAACAAACATGTAGTAAATGACAACCTTGGGCCCACTTACTGGTGTAGGGGGTGTGGAGAATTCCAGTGAAAACAATCACATCGTCCTTTTCTCCTGGAGCTAAATTCTGATTGAAAAGTGAAGAATCAATTACTTAAGAATACAGAATAGTTTATAATAATTCTACTCTGTGCTGTAGGAACTCTGAAAGAAGTGTCCTGACTACAAGTAGGAAAGCAATATAACTTGAACTTATGAGCAGGTGGAACTCTATTTGGACAACTAGACATGAATTTTATTTTAATTTTTTTTCAATATCATAATAGATTGAGAAGAACTCTCTTTTGAGATGTTAAAAAGGGTAAAGTTTGGCTCTAAATATTAAATGATGTAACTGAAGCTTCCTGAATTAATGCGATTTTTAGAAATGTTTAGAATAGTCATACACACATATACACTATGCAATATGAATAGTATTAATGTTAAGTATCATCAGATATTGACAACAGGGTTGATTTGCATTACAAGTGAGTTTGGTTGAGTTTGGGGGCTGTCCCTGGGACATGAGAGAAGAAAAACAGTAAACTTAGACTCAACCAAGGAATTTGCGCCCTGATGCTACTCTTTACTGGTTTTGTTACCAAGAAAGACATTTAAACCTCTGTAAATCAATCTGAGTTAATAAGAAGTCTCAATCACATAGTATGATAAAAAAATGTAGTGCTTTTTTGTTTTGTTTTTACTTTAAAGTAAAATAAATAACTTCAGCTATTAGAATATGATTTTCAAGTAAGAAGAACTCTCAATTAAAGTTTTCCCATCTGGCAAAAATACTGATGATAATAGTTACCTTAGGTAATATCTGTGAGGATTAAATGATTTGAAGCAAATAAAAGAATTTTATGACAAGATTTGACATACAACTTCAGGATATCATAAGGATCCTTTAATTTTTTTTTTTAAGAGGCAATGAGGAAAAAAGAGCAATTCCCTGCTGGTGATAATATCAAACCAATAGGGAGAGATTGGCCACTTGCTAATTCTCCTTCTGGAGAGTTCTGTGAGGATACCTGTACATCCTTGTGAATGATGCTAAAAAAAAAAAAAATCAACAATTTTGAGTTTTGGGCTTTAAAAAGGGGGCTTTAAGTCACAATAAAATATCTGGTTGCCCAACATGATTTCTAGCCATGTAACTAAGGAGTTCTTTTCTTAATGAACTAGTAAAGATTTTAGTTTCCAAACTGGTTATCAGTGAATATTGGAGGGGAAAAAAAGAAAATCTGATGCTGGAGGAAAAGGTCAGTCACATTTTTGGGAGCATTTATAAAAAACAAAGTGACAGAGTTTGTTTTCAGGGCCTCCAAGCCCACTGGGTCAAATAGTTTGCTTTGACCTATATCATTGTAATTGGCTTATAACTCTCTCTCTGGACTTCCGTTTCTACCCTTGGGGATCCCCAAGAGGGGACACATCGCACTCTGGGGGCTGTTTTGTGTTTTTCCAAGTTGCCTTAAAGCTAACTCTGTGCAAAAGCAAAGGAACTTCCCATGGTGGCCTCGGGCTTCCTGACCCATGTTTGCAACAGGATTTTACCCAGGGAATTTCAAAAATTACAAGGACTTTTAGGTTTTCCTTTGGGTCTTTCTTCTTCCCCAAACTTGACCCTTGAAGAATGATGTTTGATGCTTTGTGTAGATACTCCAGTGCTGCCGCAGAAAGCTAAGTGTCCTTCATAGCGGGACCCACCAAGCCTCTTGGGGAACTTCTCTCATGCCTGCTCAACCATTTCCGCACACGGAGCAGCCCGCTTCGCCCACTAGCAATGCTCTATTTCATGCTTGGCTCAGGCTGCACTCTGGGCTGGGAATGCCTTTCCATTCTCTTCCTCTTCTTTACAGAGTCAATGTGTATCCCTCCTCTCCATTCTAAAAATGCCTGTCGCCTTTACAAAGTGAAGTGCCTAGGCAGGAGTGGTTATGATTATGCCATAGCACATTAGAGGAACTTCTGTTAGAGCAATTATCACAAAATTCATTAATTCATTTGTTAAGGTATCTATTTTGCTCCATAGCTTGTTGCCGCAGTCTGGCTGTGCACAGATCACTGAGCTGCCACAAAGGACTTGTATGTTCAAACAGGAAACTTTATTGCCTGAACTCCAACAGCACTCCATGCACACTCCCCGGGAACTCTCCCGAACACCACCCACGTGGCTCCTCCAGGAACCACCACACACCAAAGGGAACTCCCCCCCCCACCCCAACTCTCCCGGAACACCACCGGGCTGCCCACGCACTTACTCTCGGAATCCGCGAGAACTCAATGGGAACTCCAAAGTAGTGGTGCCCCATGGACAACTGAATCAATCCAGCATCATCTTAATGGCTCGCCTCTCAACCATTACTTCTGGCAAAATGCCAGGGGCCATTCCGACTGGGCTGTGGCTCTCAACAGATTGTAAGCATCTTGAAGACTGGACATTTTTTCATAAATTCCTATCTTCTCCTTTCAGGACTTTTTGGCACTAGAGATGCACTAGATGCTTCCTAGATACTAAATGACAGTGTTTTGTCAACGGGAAAAATGCACACACTCTTGTACTGGTAAAAGAGTAAGGGGACCTGGAGTCAGATGCATGAAGGATTGTGAGAATCTGAAACTGGAGAAGCGCAGGTGTTCTCACTTGACGGGGTCCATCCATTTGCCGGAGGCAGTGAACCCTCATGGTCAAGAGCATGGGGCTATCTGCTTGACTGCTTGGGCTGGAATACCAGCCAGGTCACTTCCTTCCTGTGAAACCTTAGGAATGATATTTAAAAATCAATGCACTGTGGTTTCCTTGACTATAAAATGGGGTCAGGGTTCTTATTAGTTACTGGTGTGGGTATATGAAATAGAAACAGCAAAACTTAGTGTTGAAAGACAACCCTTCCTCATCGGGTTGTTACGGGGATTCTAATGGGTTAATACATCCAAAGCATGTTTAAACGGGTCTGCCACATAACAAGTATTACATAGAAGAGTCAATTATTTGGAACTCATTTGGGATGTGCTCACTGATACAGATGTTGAGGGTCCACTCTGTGATGAGCAGTGTTTTAGGTAAAATGAATTAACAAACAAAATATGATATGTGCTATCAAGAATGTTACAACAGGAAATGGGGAGAAGGGAGAGTGGTGGTCAGAGAAACCATAAAGATAGTTTGGGAAAAATTGTTCTAGATAAAAGATCAGCGAGTATTTAGACCCAGGCAGAAACATGGTGGGGGGCTGGAGGACTGGCTGTCCAGAGTACCCCAGGTATGGCAGAGGGGGTGGACAATGGTGAATGGTTTGGTAGCCCAGGGGCCAGAGGCTGGGTCCTAAAGGGCATAGATGACCTCGTCTTTCACCCTGGCTGGAGAGACATGATTTCATAGGTTTAAAAGATTCCCAACAGACCCAAGGACCAGAGGCAGGAACATGGGATTTGAGGGTATTGTGATAATCCAGACCCTGGAACTATTTGTTCCCAGCTAATTTCAAACAAAAGATGCCTAGCAAACAACTATCACATTTGTATTTATTAGTGTTTATTAATCTTTTTCATTCCTTTATCCCTTTAGACACTTCATCAGAACCTCATTCAGTCACTAAAGCCCCCATTCTTAATTTTTTCTGATCTTAATAATTAAGACTTCTGCGGCAGGATCTTCTTTTCACACTCTCTCTGATACCTGCCACGGTATTCTATGTGCAATTTAAGCAAGAAGCCAAGAGCTAACAGTTGTCTATCATCCCATCACCACCGTCTTTGAACTTAACTCTGCATGTGTGGTGGCTGGTCATCAAATGCCAGGCATGTTCTGAATGCCTTAGGGTTACTTCAGATTTTACTACCAATTAAGGTTGGAATAGCAGTAGGTTTTTAATACCATTTATTTCTTTTCCATTTTGCATTTTCCTTTGATAATGTAACATGTTTCTTTTTCTATAATAAAGCTACTGCCTTTAATATCTTAGTCATCCTTCTATTTTAAAAAAATTCTTATTGGTGCATAGTAGTTATCCATAATAGTGGAATCCATTGTGCCATTTTCATACACACAGAGAGCATGATTTGATCAATTTATTTCCTGAAGTGCCTCCCTTCCCTTCCTCCCTTCCCTCCCCATGAGCTCCTTCCTCCACCCCTCTGATCTCCCTTCTTTTTCTTCTTTGTTCTCCCTGGTACTTCAACCCTCTTTTTTCTCCGTCTTTCTGTTCCTGAATGTAACGATGGATTACTATCTCACTTTTTCTTGCAGGATATTTTCATAAGCTTTCCTCATCAGCACATTTTCATACTTCGTATTCATACTTTACTTTGTGAACGTCTTAAAACTAGCTTACATGCTGGATAATTTCTTGACAAGTCCTAATATAAATATTCACAAGTAGATTTTTATGTCCTCACGGCACGTTGTTCGGCATCAACAAATATCAGAGGGTAGTTACTGTGGTGCAGTGCTGACCTTTCCAATGGTCAGTGACAAACAACTCTCGATGACCTTTGCACATCACTGTTTATCTGGACTGCAAATTCTGGTTCAATCATGAGAAATGTTTATTTTCCCACCCATGTGTGTATACAGTCATGCTACAATACTGCATTGCTACTTTTTAAAACATCAACTGCTGAATAGAGACCAAAAGAAGGAAAAGAGCTGAACAGTTACTGTTTATAAAGCTTCTGGAAAAGCTAACAAAAATAAAATGTTTTAAAATATGAACATCAGGAAGATGTTATGGACTAAGAAATTATGGACTAAGACTGACCATTCACAGATGATTAATTGTGGGGAAGTAGGTTTACTAAAGCCTACTTTGGTAGGCTAAATGTCTAAGGAGAAATCAGGAGGGAGGCCTAGAAAGTTCTGTTGACTTCATCCTTTATGGACACCAACAGCAGAGTCTCCAGTAGCTGTGCAGACGTGGACTGGTTTCAGACTACCATGATTCCACAGAGGATCATGCAAACCCAGTCAAGTCCACTGAAGCTTGTAAAGAGGGATGAAGGATAAAAATAGAAGAAGGAGAAGGCTAACAGGGGACCTCTCACTCACTGTGGTCAAGTTCACTCAGCTCTTATTATCTACAAAAAGTGCTGTTGCTCCCTTGCTCATATAGCCTGGTGCCTTGAGAAACAACTGCATATCAGCTACAACTTACCCTTTCTGCGCTTGAAGGGGGCACACTGTCTTAATTTTCTAATTCAAATCAATGGTTAGCCTGTGAAAGATTTGACACAGGTGCTTCAGTTACAAATGATTTTATAAGGTCTCTGCTCTCTGGGGGAGGGTGATGAAGGTACCTGACAGCAGGTGAGACCTGTGAGATGAGTTGGTCAATAGAGGTTGTCTTCATTTTCACAGCACAGACAGTACAAGCCGAGGGTGCTCGGTTTCTGGTTTCCAGTCAAATTTCCATAATGTTGTTGGATGATTTCAGGCAAACATTTTTTCATTAGAATATTATATATATATATACACACATACATATACATATGTGTGTGTGTGAGAAACAATAGCAAAAGCAAAACAAAAAATCCTAAGAAATAAGAGCCCAGTACAGTGACATTTGCCTATGATCAATGAGGAACATTTTCCCTGGATGAGAAAGGCCTTTATATCAGAGAGTTTCATCTTTTCTAACATCTAGAATCACTGATGTTGGACTTTGAAGCAATTACTGAACATTTACAAATATATTTTGTTAGCCTAGATTTCTTTCCTTCACGCCAAAGGCAAACCTCCAACCTTCTGGGATTTGTATCCCTGATATCTTTCAAGCTCAGCTGGTCCATAATGCATTACCCTATTTTATTTCCTCTCTCAGTTATGGTCCTGCATTCACTCCAGCCAGATCACATGTAATTGACTAGGTCCTGTTAACTCTTTTACCATTTCTAAAAACTGTACATTCCTCCCCATTGACTGTTTCCTCCTTATAAACTTCAAATACAGATAAGCATTTCTGAGTGACTTCATGTACCAGCCATTGAGGAGGCTGCAGGGGGTACAGGGAGAAGCAGCTGAAGGCTGGATTCGTCCCATCTAAATAAGAAAACTCTGATCTTTTTCTCTCCCAGACTCTACCTTGTCACCAAAGAAGTCACTCTAAAATAAAGACACATTATTCTAAAGCTTCAGATGTGTTCTTCATCATCTATGAGATGAAATCGGAAACTCTCCTTTCTTCTTCCTCCCATACCAAGCAGTTCTCCCTGTTCAGACCTTAACTTTCTTTATAGTTTCCATATTCCTTTCTCATCTTCATAGAAGAGAAATTAAGTGCTTACTTTTCTCTGTTATTTCCTGTCTTTTGTTGATTTTTTCTCTTTATTTCTCAATGCATTTTAATAGTTTCACTTAAAATTTAACTAGAAATCTTAAAATCTCAAGTCAGCATCATTACTTTCCTTTGGAAGAAAAGCCAGTTTGTGTTTTCAAAACTCGTGAACTCCATGTCTCTTTTGTCACACCTGTTTCTATTTTCCACACCTGTTTCTATTTTCCACACCTGTTTCTATTTTCTCTCCTTTGTTTTGAATCTCCCAATTAGAGCTTGATGTTGCCATGTGGCTGCTTTCTCCTCAGATCTATCACAATTTTCCTGATTCTTTAATCTAAATCTGAACTAACTCGCCTGTGCTTAGGGGTTCTCAGGGTCCTTTTAGACCAGGGGCCTAGACTGAGGGAAGCTGTCTCCTGCCTCATCTGTGCACAGGAGCTTCCCACCCATTCCGTCTTTGCCTCCCACAGCTGCAGCTCTGCAGTCGTACCTTCCTGTGGGAGTTTCGCTCCAGTTGCCTGCATTGCAGGGATCAGGGTGTCAGTCCCCCTTACAAGCCCTTTCATTGCTCAAATCAGCCCTGCTTGCCAGGATATTCCCAGAATCGGTTTGATCTTTTCACTCTTGAGTTCCTGTTCTTCCTTGATATCAGTCCCTGGAGATTTCCCTTATGTTCTTATACACCAAGCATTCCTTTAAAAATAATCATTTTACCCTTTTCCAGAATTTCTACATGTCTCATTGCTCGAGGGCTTGCAGATTATTTGGTCTAGAGGGTTGTCCTAAACAGAAGCTAAAACCTTCCTGCCTTCCTTCCTTCCATTTTTTTTTCCACCTTTTGGAATGCCACAACTTGTTTTCCAAATAAGTGTTTTTCACATGTGAAAGGAGTTGGCAAATACCTATAAACTTGAGCTTTTGGTTTTCCCTTTAGTCAAAGGAATTAATGGAGGCAGGTAACTTCACTATTCTGAACTTGTCTTGGCTGGAAAGGCCACAGCTCACTTTATCCACAAAAGTCCTATGATTGTGAAGTTTGCAATGACTATGCATTTCCAAAAAAATTTTGTCTGTTTTTCCAATTGCTTCTTCCTCTTCCCCTCCCCCCTCCACAGTTTCTGGTAAATCATTGCTGCTAATTTTGCTGAAGAAGTACATGAATAAATAAATACACAAACACAAACACTCAACTAACGGCAAGAAAGTTATACGAGGTGAAGATTTTTGTTTCCTTTCTATCTCAATATTGAAGTTCTAAATCATTCAGGCTATAGCTCTAACATAATAATACATAGAACATTGCATCCGATATGATTCGGGTCAAGTATCTCAAACCACAGTATTATATTTACTTTATTAAGTCATTTTTAAACTTCAGACCTGCAGAGTAATTTTCACTAATAGCTCTGACTCAAAGAGTGAAGTAGACATAACTCATTTCGAGCTGGAGTGGTTCACTTATTAACTCCTGTCCTTTAACAGAATAGTACATTTCAAATCATTTTAAAAAATCAGAAATTGTCTTGGACAGGAAAGAAAACCATTGATGTTTGTTGAATTTGATTATTCATTGAGATAAGCGTTAGAAAATAATTATTCCAATTATAACTAAAGAGGAACCAATATTATGAAATTACATTTGAGGGAAACAGTGTTGAAGTTAAAACTGAATGTTCTCAAGATCAGCATTTTGAGAATATTTAAAGGTAATCCCGGAAAGAGTGGCGCTGGAAGTTGCAGGCAATTAATTTGAAAGCACATATTGGTGGCTGTAATGAAGTCATTAGAATCCAGTGAGAGTGATTCCGAGGAGTTGCCAACTTTTTCCTTTCTGAAGAAGGAACCATCTTCAACAGAGAGGAGGCAGCCTCAAAGGGCAGAGAAGATTGTAGTGATTGACTCCTCAGATTCTGAGGCCTCCTGTCCTTTATCACCAGGATTGAAAGATCCACCACCTGTCTCAGACACTGATGAAACTCTCACACAAACAAAACCAGTTGGAGTACTAAGTAGTGGAAGTGAGAGCGAAGAGGAATTTGTTCCCCTAGCTGAGAGGCTTAAGTGTAAGTTTTTGACCTACAAGCAGTTGAACTCTGAACACTCTAGTTCCCCAGTTAAAAGTGTTTTGAATCATCAAAATAATGAAGAAGCATCAAGTGACTGGAAAAAAACAGCCCTTTTCAAAGATCCCTGATGTTCCCCTCCATGTTACCTTAGAGAGGAGTGTACTAGGTAACCAGGACCCTGTCTTAGACAATCCATGCATTCAGCCTCCAGCCTACCAGTTTACCCACCTTGTTCAGAACAATAGCCTGGAAGTAACCAAAACAAATTCTGATGTCCCCCCGCCCCAGAAGAGAACCAAGCATAGGAAGAATGTTCCAAGAAGAGACTTGCAGAGATGCCAGCTGCAGGAAAAAGCAGGCCGGAAGGAAAGCACCCCAAGACAACAGGAAAAAAAAAAGAAGGCAACCCTGGTCAACAGGCTGAAAGCCCAGAGGCCAGAGGAATGCTTAAAGCACATCGTTGTGGTGCTGGATCCAGTGCTTTTACAGATGGAAGGTGGGGGCCAGCTCCTGGGAGCTCTGCAGTCCATGGAGTGCTGCTGTGCAATTGAAGCACAGGCTGTGCCTTGCAGTATCACTTGGAGGAGAAGGGCAGGATTGGCTGAGGATGAAGAGGACTGGGTGGAGGAGCAGACAGTCCTTGTGTTACTCCTGGCAGAAGCTTTTATGTCCATGATCTGCAACTTTAAGCAGGGAAGTCCAGGCAGTGCCAGAAAAGGGAAGGACACACTTCAAGGCTTTGTAACTGACATCACAGCAAGGACAGCAGGGAAAGCTGTATCGTTGGTGATTGTGGATCATGAGAAATGCTTCAGGGCTCAGAATCCTCCAAGGAGAAGGAAACAGGGAGCGTCAAGTAAACAGGCCAAGGAGAAGCAGCAGAGACGAGAGCCCAGCACAGGGCCTGTGGTGTCCAGGGTAGAAGTGGAAGAGGCGTTGGTGGATCTGCAGCTACATACCTAAGCCCAGGTTCAGATTGTGCAGAGCTGGAAAGAACTGGCTGACTTCGCCTGCACATTCACAAAGGCCATGGCTGAGGCACCCTTCAAGACACTCCGAGATGAAAACAGCTTCTCCTTCTGCCTGGAGAGCAACTGGGCTGGAGGGGTGAAGGTAGACCGCACTGGCAGGGGACTGGCACTAGTCTGGAGAAGACAGATTCAGCAGCTGAACCAAGTCAGCCTGGAAATGGCCAGTGCTATTGTGGATGCCTATCCCTCCCCAAGGCTCCTGGTAGAGGCTTATCGGCGGTGTTTTTCGGAGCAAGAACGCCAGAATTTGCTGGCAGACATACAGGTGCGCCGCGGGGAAGGAGTGACGTCCACCTCCCGCCGTATTGGGCCAGAGGTGTCTAGGCGTGTCTACCTTCAGATGACCAGTTTGCAGCCAGATCTCACTTTAGATAGTGCTGACTGATGCTAGTCCACAGGGACAAGGATAAAATGCTGATTTCTACCTCCTCAACCTTAGAACCTAACTGAAAGCACCTCCTGAGGCCTAGCCAGGGGGTGGCCCAGTCTCTCCTTACTTGTCGTATTCCCTGTGAACTCAGGGCAGAAGGCCAAGACATTTGGTTCTGCTCTTCTCCCAGCAAAAACAGCTGTTACCCCTGCCCCAGCCAGCCCTCAAAACACAAAAGAACAAAGACAGACCACTCAGACATGGATTTAATAATTGTAGAAATCCAAAAGAATCAGCATCAAATCTCGAAGTCGGAGAGAACTCTTGCCTGCAGGTTGGCTCAGCCACTGAGCTGCCTCAACCGGCCAAAGGAACTATGATAACTAGGCTGACTTCTGTATTTTCATAATCTCATTGTTATGTATTATGTGTTAAGTTTCAATAAAGCATTTTATACCAATGGCAAAAAAATAAATAAATAAATAAAAAATAAAGGTAATCCCTACTCGTGATGCTTGATATTAAGAAAAAGCCAATATTTCAGAAAATCAAATGTGATTTCTTTCTGCAATGATTTTCATTTTCAACAATTACTACTTGCAAAAGTATTTGAAAAAGAAAATTTTATGAAGTTATTAATACCTAAAATGGGGCAAAAGGCAAATGCAGTAATAGAATATATCTGTTATGGTTTGGATGTGAGGTGTCCCCCAAAAACTCACATGTGAGACAATGCTAGAAGGTTCAGAGGAGAAATGAATGGGTTATAAAAGTCTTAACCCAATCAGTGATGTAATCCCCTGATAGGAATTAACTGACTGGTAACTGGAGGCAGGTGGGGTATGAATGAAAATGGTTCATTGGGGGGCGTGGCTATGGGGTATATATTTTGTATCTGAAGCATGGAGTCTCTTCTGCTTTCTGATCATCGCGTGAGCTGCTTCCCTCTGCCATACTCTTCCGCCATGATATTCAGCCTCATCTGGAGCTCCTGGGGAATGGAGCCTACTGTCTATGGACTAAGACCTCTGAAACTGTGAGGCCTCAAATAAATTTTTCTCCTCTAAAATTATTATTTTTTGGTCCTTCAGTCACAGCATCAAAAAAGCTCACTAAAACAATGTCAAATGTGATTAAAATAAATGCATTTTAAATAAGTATCTCAATGTGAAATATTTGTCCCCAATTTTTGTCCGTCTTTAAAAATTCTTCTGTAGTAATTAATGTGAATAATTTTGTTGATTGCTATGATGAAATAAAACTTTAAAGCACTTTTTTTTAGATCAGCTGTTTGCTTACTAAGATATTATACCAGGTGATTTTGAGACAAAAGTACAACTCACTTTAATTATTTCAACCCAGGACTCTGCTATCCACAAAACTGTCTTCTGTAGTGCTTTGGTTCTATGTAAGCCCTCATTAAGATGTCCTGGTTGACCTGGCCATGGGCCCACACCCTAGTCCAGTTGAGTAATCTTTATCCTTGTAGACAAGCTGTTGATAATGAACACTGAGTTGGAAAGATTTTTCAAAGCAATAAATGTCTGGAAGGAAATGCCCAAGACCATTAACTACGGTCAGATGTGTCTACTGTCACCATCTAGGCTGGATCATGGTGGGGGAAAGCAAGTATACAGACTGAGTATTGCCGCAGTCCGGCTGCAGCAAAATAGCCGGGGGGTGATGAACAACTTGTGTACATTGATACAGCAGGAGTGGGAGCCGTTTATTGTAGGACAACAGAGGTATTTATACATTCCACACAGCTTATCTTAATTAACATTAACTAGATACAGCAGTCAACCAATAAGGAATCTCCACACTTAATGGCTCGCTGGCGCCACCTCACAAACCACTCCCTCTGGCAAAATGCCAGGTGCCATCCGGACTTGTTTACAGACTCTAACGGAGTATAGGTGGGATGATAGGTCCTGTGACAACTGGAGTGGGAATTTGGGAAGTAGACATTCTTGGGGCAGCTGTGTCTTGGCGTTTTAAAAATAGGAGTTCATGGCCAGAGTGGTTAGTTTGATTTAGTAATTGTACTCATTCCCTCCCCACTGATGTATAGGTTTTCTGAACTGAAGTGGTCAGTGGACCATAAGTGGAAATATCAAGAGTTGCTGCATGAGTCAGGTTTTTTTCCCTTCCCCTTTTTGTGGAAAAGGAAATGTTTTATTTATTTTTTTTTAATTTTTATTGTTGGTTGTTCAAAACATTACATAGTTCTTGATATATCATATTTCACACTTTGATTCAAGTGGGTTATGAACTCCCATTTTTACCCCGTATACAGATTGCAGAATCACATCAGTTACACATCCATTGATTTACATATTGCCATACTAGTGTCTGTTGTATTCTGCTGCCTTTCCTATCCTCTACTATCCCCCCTCCCCTCCCCTCCCCTCTTCTCTCTCTACCCCCTCTACTGTAATTCATTTCTCCCCCTTGTATTATTTTTCCCTTTCCCCTCACTTCCTCTTGTATGTAATTTTGTATAACCCTGAGGGTCTCCAAAAAGGAAATGTTTTAGAAACAAAAAGTAGAAAAGCTCAAGAAGATATTCTAAATAAAGTACTGTCGGGTACTGGATAGACGTGAGAAAGGGAGAGAAAGGTGTTAATACAGGAAAGGGTGGTAGAGGGAAACCCAGGTACAGAGAGAAATTAGTATTGAAGGTGAAACATATGAGGAAAGAAAAAAAATTCATTAAAGATGAAAGAATGGAGAAATGGCTCAGTACTAAACATTTGAAAGTATATTGCTCTCGTTACTGGGCTGGTTCAGAATAAGAACATTCAAGTTCTGGGAAATAACAGTTCTGTGAGAGGGTGTTTACTAGTGGTATTTGCCTTATGGAATGTTTGATAATTTTTTTCCTTGAGCAAATCCTTTTAGAATTTCAGTATTTCTGTTGGATCTGAGAGGTAGACTTTTTATAAACTTCTGTGTTTTTCCATTTTCCCCTGAAGCTAATATGATATAAAGAGCATGAAGAATAGATTCCCTCTCTGTGAACATGAACTAGTGAGGCAATTCCCTGATAATAACTCACAGTCCTTTAAGAATAAGAAGAATTTTTAATCTGAGACCTTCCATTTTTGGACCTTTGGACCTTTGATGGGAATAAGATGTGGACTGTACCCTTATATTTAAGTCAGTATGATATTATTGTTACTGAATATTCAGGAGTGTTTTGCTATATTGTTAGGGAGGTGCGTCCCTTTAAATGTGACTTTTAATTGAAAGACCATTTGAGGAATTTGTAGTTTGTTAGAAAAGTCTATTACCATCTTACTGTACCTTACTATCTAAGTAAGGTTGCTTCTTGGTATTTCAAGGCATATTCTCAAATCCAGAGAAGTCTGCTTCATTAATTCCAATGTTTCCCATGGTGATGAAAGTTATTCATCATGATCAGGAACAAGACCCTACCAAGAGCATTTTTTTTTCTTAGTAACTGGCTCTCACGGTCAAAGCATGAGTTTCCTGTGTGTTTACTTCTGCATTGAAATGGACTTTCCAGTTGGCTGAGGAGTCAGGACACCTTCTTTAGGAAGCACTATGCAACCTACCCAGATGCTAACATACTCATTCAAGGGGAGTTCGTGATCTAGAGGTCCAACCAGAAAAAGTACTGATACGTCACTGTGCTGCCACGTGAACACAGGAAGTGATCGCTGCTCTGCTTGGGAGCATGAGGGACCTCCCAAAGGAGGTGATGTTTGAATTCCATCTCAAGGTCTGCAGTTCACACCTGGATTGTGGAGGGGAAGGAGCTCAGGAGTCTGGGTCGCTCATTTTCATAAAGGTAATGGGTGGGGTATAGCATTGCATTTTGCCATTAAAAATTAGTTCCAGTACACTGTAAAATAGGGGTTGATAATGTAGGGGTGTAATCAGGCAGCTATTGCCATTATCCTACCTAAGTGTGATGAGGTGGAATCTATAGCAGGTGCCATGGGACCTGGGGACCCTGGTGAACAGCAGGATGTGGGTAGTGGTATTACAGAAGGAAAACCAACTATGATACATAGTTAAGGGACACCAGTGAGTGGCAATTTCCTGATTAAAAGAGAATATGTATGTGGAGCAGGGGCAAATTTGAATAAGAATTTTCTTAAAAAAATTTAATACGATGAGGGGGATTTTCTGTTTTTATGTCCCTGAGTGAAAGACAAAATACTCTGAAATTCCAGCCATTTACAAGAGCTTGTTTTCAAGCCAATATTTTCACTTCATTTGCTCAAGAGAAGGAAAAAATGACATTTGAAAAGGCACACAAAGATATATAAAAAAAGAAGACATGTCATTACACTTCAGTGAGACCTATTCCAAGGATCCATGGTTGGTCCTTAAAGGAGCTACAGGTGCTACTGTTGTTTGACTACAGAGAGAGTTTTCACTAAGAGTCCTCAAGGGCAAGACTGTTGCAGATGCTTATGTGAATTGCATTTCCAAGTACTCTTCCCTGGGGCCCTCTATTATTTTATGAAAATCTCTAATATAGTCTTTTTTTGTTTTTTTCTTGGTTTTTGACCAGGGATTGAATCCTGAGGTGCTTAAACACTGAATCACATCCCCAGCCCCATATATATATATATATAAATTTGAGACAGGGCCTCATTAGTTAGCTTAGGCCCTCACCAAATTGCTGTGGTTGGCTTTTAACTTGCAATCCTTATGCCTCTGCCTCCCAAGTTGCTGGGATTACAGCTGTGTGCCACGGTGCTCAGCCAATATAGTTAATATAGTCTTAATCACATTCTTATTATAATGATAACAAGGACTGAGTTCTATAAACATTTATGCTCCTGAACCTACTACAAGGTACCTTTACAATGTAATTGGAACATAGTAGGGGTTCAAAAAAATTTTTTAATGAAATGCTCATGAATTAATGAAAGTACTAATAATGAATGATTTATTCAATTCCTTTAAAGGATATCCTCATTTCACAATTCTAAAAATATTTACTTCACACTTCAAAGAGTCCATACATAAGGAACACTATGAAAGCTGTCAGGTGGAACTTTCCAACATGCAGGTCCAAACAGCATGGAGTTATTCTGACACATCAGGCTATTTCCTTTATAGCACTTTCAAAAATCTTAAAGTATTTTGATTGTATCTTTGTTTTATGTGTGCTTCCTTCTTTAAACATAAGCTCCACCGGAGAAGCTCACCTGTCGAATTTAACTGTATATCCTCAGTGCAGAGAGTGGTGGCTGGCTCAAACTTATTGCTAAGAATTATGAATCTATCTAGACTCAAACAGGTAAAATCAAGCTATATATCTCTATTATGAAAAAAATAGATGAGGCTTTATTTGTGATAAAAATAGATAATATAGAGTAGAATTTTTATGAATAAGACCTTATCGAAAATTTCCTGCTAATAACAAAGAAATAGTATTTAGACTCTTTCAGTGACATGGGACTAGATTTTTATTCCCATCTGATTTTTGCAATTATTCAAAAGGTTTCTAAAGTCAGCATCATCTTACATGTGAACAGCATGAGGCCCAGAATGGTTATACACCATACCCAGCATCCCACAGTTGGCTCAGGATTTGAATCAGTCTATGAAGTGCCTAACCTGTGGTCTTCCCATTAAGTCACCAAGTGGCATTCTTCATTTTGTAATTAAATTTAACTTTTTCTAAAACCCAAAGTATGACAAAATGTAAAGGCTTTTAAGATTTTTTTTAAAAAAAATATGTAGTTCTAATGAAAATTAGAAAATAAAGATATTCTAATTTATCTCAGAACAGATGTATGAAATGATAATGTCTCCTGTCTGGTATTTGGCCAGGTGTCAAGCTAAAATATATCCTAATTCTGTATTAATTATGACTTACAACAAACTAAGTAGACCAAAAGCAAGAGCGGATGTTAGATAATATACTTGTCGATTATGAAAATAAGGAAAATATGACATTTTCTTTCTTCATATCACCACTATTGACCCCAAAATATTGTGAAGAATTATTCTCTTGAGATACAAAGGGAGCAATAAAATGAAATGGTTTCCGTTTTGTTTTCTATGGAAACTTAACCTTCTGTTTTCTGTGTACACAGAGGAATAAATGTCACATTGCCAGAATTATTCCGAAGATTTATGTTATACTTCATACTTCAAATAAAGACATCTCCCTGTAGGCCAGTTTTTATGAATTTTTCCAGTGAGCATTAAAAAAAAGAAAACTAAACCTAAGGTCAAAATTACCTCTCTGAAGAATTTATGTAATAAAATGCTCCTTTTATATAAATTCCATAGGAATATCAATAAGGCTCTTTTTTTTTAAAAAAGAATGAATAAAATGACCTTAAATTTTATATTGAATAATAAAGTCATCAATAGCCAGAAGCTTCTGAAAAAGATGAAGAAAAGTGGAGCCTTTTTTTGCAGATCCAGAAGATTGAGCCTTTATAATCAAGTCTATGGTAGTCCAAGGGGACAAACAGGTATATAGTGAATGAAATGGTAAATCCAGAGGGAGGTAGAAGCATTAATGAGAATTGGAACACGACAGAGGTAGACATGGTGCTGGGTGGGGTGGCACAGCTCCCATGATACAGCTGCAGTACTGCTGGATGAAGAAATTATGGAAAACTGTGCCCCTGTTTCATATCATTGCCCAAAACATCTTTCAAGATCATCTTAGGAAAAAACAAGGAGGCTAAAAATACATCTTAAATTTAGGAAGATTTTCTTAAGAGTAGAAATTCAGAAGTTATTCAAAAGACAAGGAAATGATTGAAAACATTAAAAAAAATCACTTTGAAAGATGAAAATCAAGAAAAAAAAATAGATTGGGGGAGAAAAATGTCCAAAATGGATGGCAAAGTATTGTATTGATACAACATGATTTTAAGAATTCTCAATACAGAGGAGAAGGAAGATGGCAGCGAGGGGAGTGCATTGCCCCCGTGTGCTGCTTCACTGTGTGGGAGTATGACAAGTCAGGACAGCTAAAGGATATCTTGTTAGGAATTTCCAGCAATAGTGGGGTGCTCCGGAACCTGGAGGAAGGATTTCCATCGCACGAGGATCGGCTACGGGGACTCAAACGCGAGAGGTTTGTCGCACGGAGGGTAACACTGCTTATTCAGCAAATCGCCCCGCGGCTAGAGTCTGCAGCGCACGCTGGGATAGAGACGCAGGGTTATAGAGCTGCAGTTTCTGCCAGCTGCGCAAGCACAGTACTCAGGGCTGAATTCTGGGTTCGAGACGGGGGAAGGAAGCGGTCCATCTCGGTTCTCCACACCGGTCAGACCACAGAGGAGGCCAGCAGCCACCATGTTGGTAAACTGACGTCACCTCCCCTGTTTTCGACTGACCGCAGCTCATTCAGCCATAGATCAGGTAATTTCAGGCTGCAATTCGCCTGCGGCTTGCAGACAGATTGCTAGGGTTCAGAGCCTGGGTGCTTCTTAGAACCTGATCTTATCGGAGAGAACACCGAGCGCGGGGCGGCCAAGTTCCGGCTCCTGGAACCGTCCCAGAACCGCCCTGGCCCAGGGCTGCGGAGCCTGCGGAGGCTGCTTCTTGGACCCTGCCCCTATCAGAGCATACACCAAGCACTAAGCAGCCGAATTCCGGCTCCCGGAACTGAGCCCGCGGGGACTGCT
>NW_026000240.1:16693577-16748224 GCF_001458135.2 Marmota marmota marmota
TCTTCTTTGATATAAGGAGAGTAACTAAGATCAGAGTAGGGACGAAGAGCAGGAGAAGAAGATTAACATTTAACAGGGATGAGAGGTGGGAGGGAAAGGGAGAGAGAAGGGAAATTGCATGGTAATGGAAGGAGACCCTCAGGGTTATACAGTGGAGGGGGTAGAGAGAGAGGAGGGGAGGGGAGGGGAGAAGTGGGGAGGGGGGAGGGTGGAGGATGGGAAAGGCAGAGGAGCACAACAGACACTAGTATGGCAATTTGTAAATCAATGGATGTGTAATTGATGTGATTCTGCAATCTATGTATGGGGTGAAGGTGGGAGTTCATAACCCACTTGAATCAAAGTGTCGAATATGATATGTCAAGAAATTTGTAATGTTTTGAACAACCCACAATAAAAAATTAAAAAAAAAATAAATAAAATGTTTTGAATACTCAAAAAAAAAAAGAATTCTCAATACATAAGCACCAATAAAAAAATTGTCCAAGAATATGAAGGGGCAGTTCATAGAGGAGCGATATAAGTGGCTAAGAAACATGAACCTGGTTATCTTCACTACTTAGCAGGGAAATATTAATTAAATTAATAAAGAGCTATTCTTGAATGCTCATCCGACTGGAAAAGATTTTAAGACTAACACCCATTGCTCACAATAATGTTGAAAAAAATATCAAAATTTGAAAATTTCCTATTTTGGAGGGAATCAGTTTGGCTGTATATTACAATAAAACTGGCTACACCACCCTTTGGCCAAGAAGTCTTCATTGAGGGAATCTATCCTATAGAAATAGAAGTGGCAAAACCTAAGAATGGGCACTTCAGAAATGGGTACTTTAGCATCGTTCATATAGGAACATGTGAGAAATGAAACCAACTCCAGATCAAAACAGGAAGCAGAATATTTTGCACAAAAACAAGGACAAATATTTATGTGTTTCAATATATGTGTGAGGCTATTTGTATATCTATGGACACAAATATGCAAATGTGTATATACACACACACACACACACCCATAAGTTTCACGTATGAACACAGAAAAAAAGCAAAGCAAAAAGGAAGCTATGCATGACATTGTGTTGCCTGGGAAACATGTTTGAGGAAAAGGAGGGGTTAATAAAGAGGGGAGCAGCAAAAGTAAAACAATATATTTAATTTTTTTAATTTAAAATGTTTAAAACACCTCAATAATTGATGTGATCCAATTTAGGTAAAATTACATATGTTAAAAGTCACCTCACATTTTTCAAAGCAAAAACCAAAGTCCCCTCCTGTCTCAGGTGTTTGAAAGTTTTTTTATAGCCACTCTGTAACTGAGAGCAATGGTCCGTTACAGGGTCCACAAATCTGTCTCTTCTGAAATTAGAGTGGTTATTCACTATATTTTCAAACAGTTTAGGGAAATTTGACTTTGTTACCATAAAACATGGGTGAACAAAATTCAGTCAGTAGTGAAAACATGGTGGGCAATTTATCTAATAATCAATTATTATTCTCATCACTACGTAAATTTGAAATAATGTTAATATGTGATGCTCTATGACAGCATTTTGGCAAAACCATGAAGACTGTTTGTGTTCTGATTTCAGAGTTTTCTTTTTTGTCTCATTCAGAAAAACTACTTCACATACCTAAAATCCTTCTTGCAGATATAATAGATTTGTCCTTTCTAATTGAATAAAGTCTCCAAAGAGCACTATTTCTGATTAATCATCTGATGTTAATAGATGGTTATCCAAGGTCCTCTGACTGCATCAGTTTCCAGAAGATAGGTGATCTCATTTTTGTCTAGTACTGCAGCCATTCTGAACTTAAATCTCTGGCAGGTCTTCCATGGCTCAGAGTCCAGAGCCCAGAGCCTAGGCCAGGCTGTTTGCCCATGTCATTCGGCACCTCCTCAGGCTTCATCCATCACAAAGGGCACATCTGTGCATATTTGACACATAATTCTCTCTCATTTCCTTATTTGATTGTCAAACCCACCAAAGACCATAAAAAGCCAATTTGAAGGGAAGTCAGGGTCTGCTGTAGGAGTAGTGAGCCCCAGAATTTAAAAGCACCTAGTTTATTTATATGTAAAATGGTGACACCAGGGTGCTCATATCATGGGTTGGTTGTGAACATTGTGAAGTGCTGTTTGTGCAGTGCTTAGCTAGTGCTTGGCAGGACACTCAATAACCCTCAGCTACTGTCCTTAGAGACACAAACCGCCATCAACATTGAACCAAATATATTCTCACAGATAGGTGGTGGTCAGAAGATCTGAAAATAAAAAGCGCAATTTTTAAAAAGCACAGAAATCTTTAGTGGAGGAGTGAAGATTGCATAAGGGATCACAGGATTATTCCTGAGTGTAATAATGCATAAGACAACCAAAAGACACTCAAGAATTTTGGTTTGAGTTACTGTAAGAAAACTGAAAAGTGAAGCAATTTGAAATGATTCCTTATAAAATATTTATATATTTCTCTTTTTTTAAAAAAATTGTTGCTTAATTATAAGTTATTAAAAATAAAAACAAGTTATCTAAAAGATTTCATGATTAATTACTTGAGGGTGGTAGAAAATTCATTTGTGTACAATTCTTATAAATGTTATATTTTTATATAGTTTTTTCATAGGATGCCCTCAAATACGTGAACTGTAAAGAATTTTGACTATGATACATTAAAAATTAAAAACCTGAATCATGACTTCATTAGTACTGAGGTTTTAGTTTAGAAGTTTTCACACATATCACAAAAGCCTGTGAGATAGACCTTCTTAGGCTTAATTTAAAGAGGAGGAGACAGAAACCCAGAGAAATTAAATCTATGTTGGCTTTCTACTATAAACCAGTACAAATTTAGCAGTTTAAAACAACTCCCTGTAAATGTTTGTAGGCTAGAAGAAACAGTGGGCTCAAACCAAGATGTTAGATACTATTATGAAATTTTATTATGATGATGGCTTCACAATTCTGTGAATATAAGGAAACTCTACTTAAATAAGCAAATTTTATGGTATGTCCTTTATTGGGCTCATATCCCAATAAAGCTGTTAAAAATCTATGAATGTTTTTAGTGGAACCACAAGAAGGAATTTTCAAGCATTTCATTTGTGAAAAGCGTAGAGTTTATTATAAAATACTGCTGAATGCATTCTTTTGTTTGTGGAGAGCATTGACATTCTCCTAGAAAGTATTCCTTGACAGACTGATAAAAGTCCGACAGGCCAGCTTCTTCCCCTCTGCACAGGCTGAACACTGTAGCTGAGCCATCAAAAGACCTGGTCCACAGGGCCCATCCACAGGTGAGAATGGATCCAAGATGGACCATTCATCTTCTGCCAAAGATACTTTGGGCTAGACCTGGAGGGTAAGATCTCTTTTCCCTGGGTGAAGGGGGAAAAAAAAGCCTGCAAATAACAGTACCTGTATTTCATTTCCATGGTTTTGGTGCCCTTCCATCTCAGAAACTGGAAAGAATTAAAGCCAGCAGCAGATGATGGGAGAAGCTCCAGATTTTCCACATTCCTACTTCTAGCGCCTGTTGGGCAAGGTCCCTCCTGCCCTTTGTGTTGTGCTAATATTTGCACTTGCTGGAGTTGGGTCTCCTTCTTCAATGGCATTTCTGGTCTCAGATACACTTTAGAGAAAGAAAAATATAAATGCTTAGAGAGCTAAATAAAAATCTTAAATTTGAAAGTAAAATGTGAAAATAAGAGAATCTGTGATGAATTTCTAAATGAGAATTATGGATATTGAGTTTGAGAATTCAGAGGGGCTTGGGAGATACAAAAAGGGCCCTGGAGGAGAAGTAGCAGGACTAGAGTCAGAGGTTAAAGAGTAAAAACTTTAAATTTTTCTTGAGGATCATCCATGCTACCTTGTTTAAATAGATTTCATCTGGAGAGAGATCTGACAAAGATCCTCAAGAGAAAGACAAACATATTTTGAAGGGGAAAAGAAGCAACTCTCATTTGTGATTGTAGCAGGAATATTTTGTTTGAATGCCAAAGGGAATCTAGTGGATTTTTGTTATGCCAATAATGTTCACTTACCTTTTTTTCCCATAGAAAATGTAATAAAAATGGTAAATTCTGGCTTTCAGCAAAATCAGTAGAATTTTAATTTAAAATAAGATGAATGGAATATGATCAGAATCGAGTCAGGGTTTGATTCTGGTCTACGTAGCTGAAGCCTCTTAGGTTTCTATCTTTCTTTTTTTCTCATGCCTCATATCCTTTCTTTAAAATTTTTTTAATTCTAATTTGTTATATATGACAGCAACATTACAAATAGAGAGCACAACTTTTCATATCTCTGGTGGTATACAAAGTATATCACACCATTCGTGTCTACATACATGTACTTAGGGTAATGATGTCCATCTCATTCCACCATCCTTTTTACCCCCTTGCCCTCATCCCTACCTCTCCCTCCCCATTGCCCTATCTAGAGTTCATCTAATCTTCCCATGCTTCCCCTCCCAACCCCACTATGAATCAGCCTCCTTATATCAGAGAAAACATTTGTCATTTGTTTTTTTAGGATTGGCTAATTTCACTTAGCATTATATTCTCCAACTCCATCCATTTACCTGCAAATGCCATGATTTTATTCTCTTTTATTGCTGAGTAATATTCCATTGTGTATATATACCATATTTTCTTTATTTGTTCGTCTACTGAAGGGCATCCAAGGAACTGAACAGACACTTCTCAGAAGTTGATATACAATCAATCAACAAATATATGAAAAAATGTTCAACATCTCTAGCAATTAGAGAAATGCAAATCAAAATTACTCTAAGATTGCATCTCACTCCAGTCATAATGACAGCTATTAAGAATACAAACAATAGTAAGTGTTGGCGAGGATGTGGAGAAAAAAGCACACTCATACACTGCTGGTGGGGCTGCAAAATGGTGCAGCCATATGGAAAGCAGTATGGAGATTTCTTGGAAAAATGGGAATGGAACCACTATTTGACCCAGCTAACCCACTCCTCGGTCTATACCCAAAGGACTTAAAAACAGCATACTACAGGGACACAGCCACATCAGTTTATTGAAGCACAATTCAAACAATTGATTTGTTTTTGTTTTTTTCTATTTTTTTTCTTCCTTCCTCCCTTCCCCACCTCTGCCCTTATTTATTTATTTATTTATTTATTTATTTATTTATTTATTGTCTCTTTTTCTTTTCTTCTCTTCCTTTTCATTTCCTTACTTTCCTTTCTAATTCATCTGCCTAAGTTCACTAACCCTTAATAACCTATACAACTTCCAGTACATGCATGGGCCTTTGATATCTCATTTTATTTTGATCACTGGTCTTGACTCATAAAATTAAATTTCATGATGTGGAAAGAATTGACAAAATGCTTCTACAAACTGCCTGCTTTTCCACAATTAGTTTCTTCTGAATTCTTTCTTACAGACACATCCCTGAGGTAATAATTTTTGTAAATTGTGAATTCCCATGGGTAAGATCATCATCTTGGACATTTCAACAATGAACTTTAGTAGTCCTGCAGGGTTTTCCAACAATATTTGTTGTTGTTGCTATAAAGAAAGAGGAAAAAAATGAACATAAAGTTCCTAACAATGGGAAATGTCTTCATTGGATTTATCCAAAGAAAGTATCATCAAAAAAGTCCTATCTTTGTTTTGTTCTGAACAATTCACAGATAACTGAACAAAACAGTAGAATTTTAGAGAAGAAAAAGACCTCTGATGTTATTTAAACCCACAAACCTCCTCAAAGCTGCCAACATTCTGAAATTTGCCAAGTCAGGGACTGACTTGGAACAAAGACTTCTTAATTCTTGGGGCAAAGAATTCTAGATGATGACCATTTTCTTTTCCTTGAAAAATAGCATTAAAAACTGCTTCATCCAAGGCATTTCAAAGTTTTTTTTTTTTATGTCAGTTTTGTATCAGTCAGCACAATTGACTATAATTGGTCAGAAATAGCTTATGTTTTTGGTCTAGATTTTGATATTTTCTAAAATGTTTACATGCAAGGACAATATGAAAGTTTTATAATATATGATTCACAAATGTCCGAGTGAAAAATCTTCAAAAACTGTAAAATTCAAGTGTAGAGGGAAATGTCTTAAATAGACGAAATACAGAAGGCACAGCATAAAACACAACACATTTTAGAAGACATAAGGAATGACAATACTTAAATGATAAACTTGGATTGTTTTTGTCCTAGCCTCTCCTGTAATTGGACCTGATACAGGTTCCAACTCGGATTCTCTTGAGTTTCCTTTTCTCAGCTCTTTTGAAAAGATGATCTGACAATACCTTTATATTCAAACTTCAAACATACATATCTTTAGACACAATGATTCCACCCTTGGAAATACATTTCATGAGATAAAATCATCCGAGTGCTCATCTGTCCACACACACACACACACACACACACACACACGGGCACATATGGATGGTTATTGTATTATTATGTATTTATAGTAGCAAAAACTGGAACCAGAATGAATATATAAACAAATATTAATAGGGATATGCTTAATTCAGTTTAACATAATTTGAAACATGATAAAACTTTTTGTTAGAAATAAACACCTAGAAAAAGACTCTTTAGAATGAATTGAGAGCTTTTATGAAATGTGAACAATAAATCTAATGATATTAATTTTGTGTATTACAGGAATAACATTCAGATATAATGTCTAATCTTCAGTTAAAACATTTTCACCTGGGTAATTATGTTTTGGAAGAAGACATACTTTATCATCTTTTTTTTTACATTTCATTTATTTTTAATTGACTCATAAATATTGTGCATACTTACGGGGAACCATGTGATGTTTCAATCGTATTAATCCATGTGATTGAACATTGTGTAATGTTCAAATCAGGGTAAACACATCTCTATCCTCAAGTGTCTATCACAGTGAATTCACATTCTCTGTAGTCACCTTAGGGTGCAACAGAGCACCAGGACTTATCTCTGCTAATGACAACTTGTTCCCTGTGGATCAGCCTTTCTTGATCCCACCTTTCCTTCCCTTCTCCCCCACCTCTGGGAACCATTATTCTAATCAACTTCTATGAGATCAACTTTGTTAAATTCCACATGAGTGGGATCCTGTGGTATTTCTCTTCCTGTGCCTGGTTACCTGGCTAAAGTGAGCACCATGACCTGTCTGGTGGACCCTGGGAGCCCTGAAGTGGCAGGGAGAAGCCACTGAAGACAGGTGTGTGAGACACCTTGGAGGTTTTCCTTTGAACCTACACTTGTTTATCTTTTTCATGTCTTTAATATGCTACCCCCAGCCCAATGCAGTCCAGATGAACCCCTCCCTGCAATACATAGTAGACCAGGGTGAGGCAAATAATGGACTGAAAGAAAATTCTTTTTCTTTCCAAGAGTAACATAACTTTCTTTTAGGTACATGGACAAACTTGACAATTTTCTTTATCTCTTGTCCCCATCACTGCTAAGGTTTTTTTTGTCAGAGCATATTCAGATATAGATTTGTTATTAAAGAGTCATTTTTCTTTTATAACATTTTTGGTAAATTTTTATAATTGATCCAAGAGCAATTTTATACCTAATTTCAAGTTTCATTAATTTTTATTATTCATAATAATTTTCCATGCAATTTCTTGGTCATCCTGGAATGTTTTTTATTATGGTTCTTATTTTTCTCGTTTATTCTCACTTATCTCTTAGGTAGAACACACCACACGTAATCTTAAAACACTCTTGTATTGCTTCCTGGCACTTTGTCTTTTACATAAGAAACAAGATTGTGATGACATAAAGATTATTTTATTTTAAAGGCTACTTTTACTTTCTTCTTAGAAATGTGTAGATTTCATTCGAATCACCATTCAAAATAAAGAGTACCTCAATACATTTTAAACATTATAATGTATAATTCTTTCACTATGACAAAAAAAAAAAAAAACACAGGGCTTCTTTGGAAAAATGAGGAACTATTCTGCCCTGAAGGCATTTCCAAGTCTAGAGGAAGATTAGGTAAAGACCCTTCTTCAGATATAAGGAACCAAGGATTTCGATTTATCTCTAAGGTTCTTTTTTGGTGGACACGGCTTTTGAAAGATATATTATAGACAGGCACTGTCCTAATTCATCTGCTTATTCGGATTGCAATGTCTCGTTTCTAGGCTATGATGTGCAGTTGACAGAGAATATGACATCAGGTAGGAATATCCACACTCTGGCACTCTAAGGAGAGAGAGAGGTGAGAATACAGCAGGACTTCCTAGACCCTTTGGTAGTGTTGAGGATTTATAATAAGTCTAATAATGGAAAACCTTGGGAAAGATTTACACAGAAAGGAGAAGACTGGATTTGTGATTTGCAAGTATTTTGGCTGGTGACAGGGAATAGTCATAGGGAGAGAAGGATGGAAGAAGAGCAATGGAGAAAGTAAGGTGTGAACAAGTAAGAGGCAAATGTAGGAGAGCAAGAGACCTTGACTTGGGAGTAGAGATGGAGTAAGTGAGTCCTCAGCAGGGTGGTATGTGGATACATTTTTAATGAATAGTTCTATTATTATTATTATCAGATCTATGCTATGCAACAAAAAAGGGTCCTATGTTAAGCCATAAAGCAAAATGGATTGAAGGTTGAAACATTGTTTTACTAATCTCTGCAATTAAAAAATTATGAGGTATTAAAAATAGTGATATAAGAGTGTTCGTAAAGGGGTTGGGGATGTGGCTTAGTGGTAGAGTACTGGTCAATTAACATGCATGAGGCCCTGGGTTCCATCCCCAGCATAGCAAAAAACAAAAAGGAAATCACAGCATGTTCATGGAGACCTGCTGAGAGCCACAGCTGCGTCGGAATGGCCCCTGGCATTTTGCCAATAGTATTGGTTGAGAGGTGAGCCATTAAAATGATGCTGGATTGATTCAATTGACCTTTACTGTCCGCCTTGGCCCGCTACTTTGGAGTTCTCGCAGGGATTCCTGGAGAGTTTGCATTGGTTGGGGAAGTGCCGGAGAAGGGAGTTCCAGTTGGTGGTTTCTGGAGGAGCCGCGTGGTGTTCGGGAAAGTTCCCGGGGAGCGTGTGTGGAGTGTGCTGGTGGAGTTCAAAAATAAAGTTTGTTCCTGCTTCAGTGGCTCGTGATTTGTGCCCAGCCAGACTGCGGCAGAGATCAGAAAAGAATTTTAATAAATTGGTATAAAAAATAACCCAACGGAAAAATGAAGAAAATGAATGAAAAGAAAGACTGTGCAACTAATGACCACAAATAAGGAAACCCACATACATTTTTTAATCAGGGAAATGAAAATCAAACTATAAGGAGATATTACATCACATTTTTCTGTGTGGAAGAACCCAAAGTTTTTAATGTTAGTAGATATTGGCAAGGACATGGAAAACTCAAAACATTTACACACATTTCTAGTAGAAATCTTTATTGGTACAAACATGTTGGAAAACAACATAGCATTAATAGCATTCTGTGATAAACAGAATTGCTGTTCCAAAATGACCCAGCAATTCTACCCCTAGTTACATACATGGTAGAGCAGTTGTTTTCAAAGATGGTTCCTGGAAGAACTGCAGCATCTATATCTTTTGACAACTTGCTCGATATGGAAATCTTAGGCTTTGTCTCAGACTCACTGCATTAGAAACCTTAAAGTTGAAGTCCAACAATTTTGATTTAACAAGATCCCCCATTCCCCAGGTGATTCTAATAGGGTTAAAATGTGTGAACCACTGCATGAGAGAAAATTTTCATGTGTGCTAGGAGGCAGGGGGAAAATGTTTGTAACATCTTTGTTTATAATAGTAGCAAACAAACCATGTGTTTATTAATAATAAATGGTAAGAAAAAATGTATAGCCACAGAAGATATAACTTTATAATGGAAATGAATGAACCATCACTAGATACAATAGGCCATAAATCACAGAATTATAATAGTCCAAAGTAAGGCAGAAAAATTATAGGCAAAACTAGAGCTACACATATTGCTAAAAATAAAGAATATTTTATTGAAGGACATATATGTAACACACTTAGTGAAATCATATGGGGAAAAAAGGGGAATGATAAACAAAATTCAGGGAAGTGATTCTTTAAGAGGAAATAGAAAACTGCACAATCAAGCAGTTTTCCAACTAATAAGAGCATGCAAGTTTTAAGCTGGGTGGGATGTGGTATTCGTGGCAGAATTGTGCTTTAAGTCCTACATATATTTTACAAGTATTTGCTTTTATGTTTGCAGTATTTGTCAACAACCACAAATTCAAGAAGTTAGTACTAGACATTAAATCATAATAGGATAACAAAAAATTAAGCAAAAAAAAAAAAGGTAGTGGACTATGTTCCTGAGATAGTTGCACTTTCAGAAAGCCAATAATAGTGTTCACATCTTTTCTCCCTTTTTCCTCACCTTCTCTTTTCTTGTAAGCAAAGGTACAGTAATAAAAATTAAAATTTATTCTAAGTGTAAAGTCAAACTGATTTTTAAAAATCGATCAGATAGGAAAATACACAAAAATTAAGAAAAATAAGCACAGAAATGAGAAAGTCAGTCTTAAAATTTCTAAAAGTCCAATTTATTGGATTCAATAAAAGATGGTAAACTCCAGTGAGGGACTGGGCATGGGCATGTCCCCTGAGTTTTAATGAGGCAAGGAAGAGCTGCCATCTCTGCAAGAAGGGCAAGTGACAGAAGACAGACATGATGGGAACAACATGCTCTGTGCTTAGGTGACACCACAGAAATATCCATCTCTTTGTCACAGACTCTGAATTGCTGTTTATGCAGGAAATAGGATTAAAATGCAGGCTGGCCATCTACTCCTCACATGTAAACTCGTTTCAATTCAGGATGACGAATGATTACAATAAAATATTATTCTGTATATAAGCACAGGAAATTTCTTTTCTTCCATAATTACATTTAGGCACTTAGAGATGGCAAGTTTCAATTATAAAAGGAAGAGTTTAACCATTTCTGTCTCATTTGAAAGTATGCTATCATTTGAGAAGTGTTTTATTTTGGCAAGCTAACAAATGAAGGCAGGTGTATGTGCACTGAATGGAGACAAACGAATTCCATGTGTGATATTGTAGGGTACTTTTGAGACATAAGTTATTGTGCTAACTGCATAATATGCTGTTTTGCCACAGAATAAGATAGTTATCTTCCCTACGGGATACCAGTTAGGGACAATTGAGACTTTACATTGCTCTGAATTAAGCATTGAAAAATGTGTGTGTGTGTGTGTGTGTGTGTGTGTGTGTATGTATGTATTTAAATATTAGGTAGCTATAACCCAAATAAATAAAAAATGTTATAAATGAGCATCTATATAATGATGTTTCAATTTTGACACTGCTAGAGTAGAATGTTTGCTCCCCGTGTAATTACTATTGGTTTTTGCAGATGGAAACAGACCATGAGTGGTTTTTGAAAACACTTTAAATTTTAACGAGACTATTTGCACAACTGAAATGCAAAGGGAGTTTAAGGGTCTGGACTATTTGGAACATTTGAGGGGTCAAAGACTTCTCAATAAATTCTAGAAAGGCCACTGAACCTGCATTCTGCAGAAGTCTGTTATCAAGTGATTGGGCTTTTTCTTTACTTTAATATGAAATAGCTTCTCAAGCCAAGTGAGAAATAGCACTGACATCTAACCATCCAATTAGCAAATATTAAGAATAATTGGGGTGGGGTGATCAGAAGTGAATATTTTCATTTCTTACTGGCAATTATATAAACTGGTAAAAAACTTTATCAAAATCAATTGATTAATAGAAAATAAGAGGCTTTGGGATATTTATACCCTTAGATTTATTTATTTATTGCACTTTGAAATTTTATACCAAGAAAACAACAGGAATATATATTTTAAAAATTGAAGGCCTAAAGAGGGCAGCAGAAACAAATGGAGAGTTTTAAAATTGTGAAATGCTAAAGTAAATTATTACATAGCCCATTTGTGATGCAATATAAGGCCACATGAAGTTTATAAAAACTGCAAACTAATTCACTAAAGTCTAAGTGATAAAAAGCACAAAAATTTAAATAATGCAATCATCATCCCATTAACCATTCCCTTAAAAATATTAACAGAAAGAAAAATTAAAAGAAAATTATGTAATAATAGTTGTTTCTCAATGATGAATGTGTATGTGTGTGTGTGTGTGTGTGTGTGTGTATATATATATATATATATATATATATATATAATGAATTTTTCTACTTTTCTGCATTTTCTAAGTTGTTTGTGAAGGGAATGTTACTTTTATAATAAAGTAAAAATATTGAGGCCCATTTTGGAAAGAAAAACCCAAATTAACAGCATATCAAGAAAGATTATAATTTTTCGAAATTTCCGTATGCTGCTTTGAATGTAATATGATTTAAAAATGATGAACCAGTGAAACATATTCAAGAGACATATATTTAGCACAGCTTTCTTGTCTCTTGGATATATCCCCCTTTTTCTTGACACCCAGTTAGAATGCATTTGCTGAAAATTCGGAATGGTCCATGATGGTTCTGTGGGTAACCATCCAACGATGCAGAGTATACCAGACAATTAATAGTGCCATGGGATGGAAATTTGTCTTTCAGCTTACGAATGAGTAAAGTTTTAGACATATCTACTCCACACCCCTGCTTCTTTCTTTCTTTTGCTCTATTCTGGATCAAACCCAGAGTCTCACTCATGCTAAGCAAGCACTCTACCGCTAAGTTACATCTCTGGTCCTATGGTTAGATTTATGAAATGGATTTTCTTTCATGTTCACAGAATGTTCTGGGATAGAGTTTGATATTAGATTTTCCCCACCACTAGGAATGACAACTCACATGCAAAGTTAAATAACTGTTCTGTTTTTCATTTTGACTAGCACTAAGTATCATTTGAATCAACATGGTATTCTATTTGTATTTAAAATTCTTGAAAACTCTGCAGCTGCTATATTTTTGTTTCAGTGACCCCCATGTTGGTTAGTCAAGTGCCACCAGATGGATAAAATGTCTTTATAATTTTTGATGGGGAATTAGGAAGAAAAAGGAATTGTTATTTATGGAAGAGTAAGAAGAAAGTATTTTGGTAAGTACATTGCAGTAAAAGGTAAAATGCAAGGCCATTTTCAAATTAGTGTGTAATTTGGGGTTATTTCTTCTTAGCTTGGGGCTGACAACTTAAAGTTTAGATTAAATAGTAGCTCGAGAGACAAAACTTGAGCACCATAAAGATGAAGGACCATAAAAATGCATTTGAACCAAATAGTATTTGACTATAGAATGTGGTAAGTATATATTGTTTTCAATAAATACATAGATTTGTGAATTAACTATGTATTTGGTGCCATACTATAAATATAAATAATATTCAATTGAGGTTAATATTAATATTGAAAATCATGAGAATGTGTCAAATAGCCAATGTTGGTAGAAGCAACATAAGAATTATAGAGAATTATATTCTCCACAGAATTATAAAGAAAGTGATTTGGGGTTATACATTAGAAAGCAAAATGCAAATGGAAGAGGACTTTTCCAAAGTTTATTCTAGAAATAATGTTATTGACATCAGAAAAGAGATTTATAGATTTCTACTTATGTTTAAGTCTGAACTTAAGAAAATATTTGGAGCATTCTCTGTCCTTTTCTTTAATATTTTACCTTCTAAGCTCTATTTTACACAAATGTGTCCCTTAAAAGCAATTTTTATACAAACTTCTGCTGGATGGGTTGGCCTGAGGTACTATTTTAAAGACTTCTAAAAGCTCCTCTGTATTGACTACCTGAAAATTTTCATTTTGTAATGGCACTTTTTTTGGAAGTATGGCAAAATAGTCATTTTAGTTCAATGAGGTTTGTTGTGGTGGTGGTTGTTGGTGGGTTTTTTTTTTTTTTTTTTTTTTTTTTTTGGTACCAGGGGCACTAACCCACAAGAGCCACATTCCCAGCCCTTTATATTTTATTTTGTGATAGGGTCTCTCTCAGTTGCTTAGGAACTCACTAAGTTGCTGAGGCTGGCTTTGAACTCACAATCTTCCTTCCTCATCCTCCTGAGCCACTGGGATCACAGGCATGCACCATTTGGCCTGGCGTAGATAAGTCTTTCTTAAAAGGTAAATATATTTATCAAATTTTGTGTGGATTGTTATCAACCATTTGTGTTCCATGTTGTCAATCATGTTTAAACATGTTATCGACCACTTGTGTGAATTATTAAATCAAATGATTTCCTGTTCCCTCAATTTTAAAAATTGAAGTTTATGTACAAATGCAGAGATTTTAACTTTACAGCTTGATGATCTTTCTCAAAGTGCATATATACATTTAAGGCTATATATTTCCCTGTAAGAATGGCTTTGGTTTCATTCCACACATTTTGATTACTATATTTTTATTTTTAATTTCAAAGAATTTTCTAATTCCCACTCAATCTCTTCTTTGATCCAAGATTACATGTGTGTTGCTTAGTTGACAAACATTTTAAGAATATTTAAATTATCTTTTCCTTGTTGGTATTTAACTTAATTCTCTGTAGCCAAAAAATATACTTTGTATGATTTCAGTCTTATGAAATTTGTTAAGACTTGTTTTATGTTCTAGAAAATTATTTCTTTCAGTAAATGTTGAATGATTATTTGAAAAAAAAATGACTATTCCCTAATTTTTTAATCATGTTGTTAAAACATACATTTGTACTGACTTTCTATTCCCTCTCTGTAACAATGATTTTGCAACATAATTTTCTATTTAAATAATACCAGTTAGTCTTTCCTCTAATATGGTAGATTGTTTTATTTCTGGTGATTTTCATTAAGCATTGACATGAGCTGAATTCTCCTGTTATAATTTTACTTGTGTAGTTGTTGAAAGAATTTTCCACAAACTAGATTCTATCTCTGCACATTCTAAATTTGCACACATATTTCTGGTGCTGGGCCCACTGGGCCACATTTCTATCCTGATTCTGTCTTCTAATTTTGTATCTTTATATGACTTTGTCTGGTCAGCAGACATAGAGGATAGGATACTTATTCATAAAGCCATATCTTAAAATGTCCAGGGATCATTTTAGTATTTATGGAAATGATGAAAAGCACATGAAGAACTCATTAAACACAGAAGAAATGCAATTCTAACTCAACTGTTATGGTTCTCCAAAATGCTCCTGGCTATTACTTGAAGTGAAAAAACATTTGGAGAAAGGAAATGAAGAAAGTGGTTTTACAATTAAAGTGTTTTGCTAAGAGCCACAGCTGAGTCGGAATGGCCCCTGGCATTTTGCCAATAGTATTGGTTGAGAAGCGAGCCATTAAGATGATGGCTTTTGAGTTATCGTGGAGTTCCCGTTGAGTTCGGTTGAGCTCTTGCGGGGATTCCTGAAGAGTTAGCTTTGGTTGGTGGAAGTGCCAGTGGTGGGAGTTTCGGTTGGTGTGGTGTGTTCCTGGAGGAGCCATGTGGGTGGCGTTCGGGAGAGTTCCTGGGGAGTGTGCTGGTGGAGTCGGAAATAAAGTTTGTTCCTGCTTGAGTGGCTTGTGATTTGTGCCCAGCCAGACTGTGGCAGTGTTTCACTTTTTTAAATTTTACAAGCTTATATAACCATTGAACACGTTTCTAATGTCTCTGTTAAGGCAATCAAATTGGTTGATATGAGTGAAAGCTGCAATGTGTAAATTTTAATGGCTGAACAGTAAACCTTGGGTAGAAGTCATCTATAGCTGAAGATTCCTCTCCTGGTGGTCGATACATATGGCAGAACTGACTGGACTGTTCTGAGGCCTTGTCTCAATTTGCCAGCAGAAACAAAGGTTGGTAAAAATCGAGCTATAAGAAATATGTGTGCAATTGTTGAAAACTGCTAGGGAAACTTAGAGGGCTTTCAGATAAGGGATGAAATGACTTCTAGATGCAGCTGAATATGCACAAAAGTTAACTCTGAGATTCTAAAATAATAGCAGAGCTTGGGGATGTGGAAAATTTAAACAGGAGATAAAAGTCTGCAGAATGAACAGTTTGGAATTATTTGTGGCCTCAAAAAGCATGAAAGCTGCTACTTTGATGTAAACATGCTTCATGGCCATAGAAAGTGCAAGTAACAGAATTGCTGGAATTTGATGATGTCATTAAAATAAGAAGTATTCCCAAGTGTGTTCAGATTTCAGCAATATTCACTGCATCCTCATGGCACCGTGAGATGGAGCAAGAGTCCAGTTCAGCCACATACAGGGTAGCATAATACTGAAATTTTAGTCAAGATTTAATGACATTCTTAAGCATCACTACAAGCCAGGGTGACCACTGAAATTTTGAAGGAGTGAAACTCTTGAAGAAAGAGGACCAAAGTGAGACTGACTGTATTAGAACCCAGCAAACAAAATAGATGACAAAGGCAAGTAATAGGAAGCAGGAATAAAGACATGATGTCTTGATGTGTGTGTGTGTGTGTGTGTGTGTGTGTGTGTGTGTGTGTGTGTAAGGGAAGCAAATAAGACGACCATTTAAAGATATTTCTTGGCTCAGGTTGAAGACTAAGTTCTCTGGCTTTTATTTGAGCAGGGTTGGACAAAGATAAACCTTTGCTTAAATGAGTCAGATCAGAGCACAAAATCCCATGAAAATTTATGTTTCCATCTTTTTATCTACTTTTCACCAATTTTCAGCAAAGTTGCAAAACACTAACAAAAGCCCATGTGTCTCATCAATCCCATTAATGGTGTTAACTAGAATATAAATTTGGTATGTATCTGTCTTCTATCATCTATCTGGAAGAGCTTTAGAATAATATTGATTCTTTTCAATCTAGTAACTCCATGTCTAGAGATCAGAACTAATAAAATTACTAGAAATGTTGATAATTTATAAAGATGCTTAGTGCGTTTGTACATTTAATACTATTTTTTCAAATGGCAAATATAATACAAATAATGAAAACCACATAAAATGTATCATAGTTTATTAAAACACATATGAATATCACTTAAATAAAAAACAGAACAGGGCTAGCACCCAAAGAAACTCTTTCCTAATCACCTCCAAGGTAAACATTATGCTGAAGTTTATATGTCACCTAAGCATGCATCCTTAAACATGGGTTTGCTGTTCTTAATTTTTTTACATAGAATCATTCTTTGTATATGGGTGTGTTTTACTTCTTCAACTCAACATTATGTCTCTAAAATTCATATATAAAGCTACAGATTCTACAGATTGTCTTATTTGCTATATAAAATTATACTGTTTGAATCATGAATATATCATGAATACATACATGAAATACACCACTTATTGACCCACTTCACTACTGATGGATATTTTCTTTTCCTTACCTTTCATTTCTTCTTTCCTTTTAATTCCTCCTTCCATCCCACCCTCTTTTACTCCATTCTCTTCTTCCTTCTACTATTCCCTTCTTCAATTCTCTTTCTTGTTGTTCTTTCCTTTCTTTTTATTTTCCTTTTCCTTTTTCTTTCCTTTCTATTACATAAGAATCTCTGTATGATGGATTTCCTTGGTTTCTTGCTGCAGTCCAGCTGCAGCAAAATAACCTGGGGGTGACGAACAACTTGTGTACATTGATACAGCAGGAGTAGGAGCCGTTTATTGTAGGACTGGAGGGGTATATATAGTACTGAATACACAGCTTATCTTAATTAGCATAAACTAGATACAGCAGTCAACCAATAAGGAATCTCTACACTTAATGCCTCTCTGGAGTTACTTCATAAACCACTCCCTTTGGCAAAATGCCAGGTGCCATCCTGACTTGTTTACAGACTCTAACATTTCCCCCTTTTGTTTAATTTAAATAATGACCATAGTGGTTTTTACAGAAACACCATAAATAACCTGCTACAAGCAGAAGGGGAGGATACAAAATGCCACAATACCAAGCCAATTGATGGCTCCATGCAAGAAGCCCTTGGAAAAATTATACCAGCAATGACACTGTTAGCAAAGATACCGAGTTACAATTTGTTGTAGATTACAGTTTGTTGTCTCAGTTCAGATAAAGCAGTGTCTCAATAGATTAACTCACAGTCCCGGTAAATCACAGTCCAGGTAAGTTCTGCAGGCAGCTAGCTTAAATCACAGTCCAGGTAAGTTCTGCAGGCAGCTACCTTGATCCGAAGTCTCATCCGGTTCTCAGCAACACTGGAAATTCTTCCACCCTCGTCTTCACCAGCACTGGGATGAAGGCAGGAACTCCGCACTGATGCTAAAGAAAATCCTGCAGCATTCCACTAAGAAAACAACCTTCTGAACAATTTAGTACATTATCTCAAGGTTTTTTTACATTTGAAATAAGCCTTAATATAGTGCTCATTACTCATTAGCTTCCAGGTGTGGGAGCACCATTGTAGTTACTGGCCTTGGAAACATCAAACTTCAGGGACGCAGGCCGTCTTCCGCTGGCTGTAGCGTCCTGGGCAGCCCCAGATGGCCCTGGGGAGTGTCTCGGACTCAAACTGTTTCCGGGCACAGGTTTGGATTTGGGCTCTTGCAGTGGTATCCCGCTCCCTGGGTGGAGGGCGGGGAAGAGCCGGCTGCCGCCGCTTGGAAAGCCCTTGCTGCGCCATGACCGGCTCGCACATGTGGCAGTCGCGGCGTCGATTCACGTACCCTCCGGTAAAGAAAAGTATTCAGTAATAGCCTTTTGCTGCAACTTTTTTCCTGATAATCCTTCTTCTTTTGAACTTTCTTTTTCTTTCTGACTAGAGTTCCTGGGCTCTTATCAACACATGCCGTAACTATTCTTGGTTCCACTGGGGTGCCTCCTTCCCTTAGTAATTTACTTCTCACCCCTTCCATATTTTCATCACAAAGACAATACAATACACTGAGACAAAACAAGACACAAACATACTGTATCAATCTTCTCCATTTTCTCAAAATGGCCATTTTTTCCTCTCACTCTATCTAGGGACGAGCAGATTTGCTCCCATCCTATCTAGGGATGGGCAGCTTTTTTTTTCGTCACTTACCCCCAGTGTCCCGGGGCTCCCCGTACGGGCCACCATCTGCCACAATCCAGCTGCAACAAAATAACCGGGGGGTGACGAACAACTTGTGTACATTGATACAGCAGGAGCAGGAGCTGTTTATTGTAGGACCAGAGGGGTATATATAGTACTGAATACACAGCTTATCTTAATTAGCATAAACTAGATACAGCAGTCAACCAATAAGGAATCTCTACACTTAATGCCTCACTGGAGTTACTTCACAAACCACTCCCTTTGGCAAAATGCCAGGCACCATCCAGACTTGTTTACAGACTCTAAAATTTGCCAGGTGCCATCCTGACTTGTTTACAGACTCTAACAGTTTCTGAAGACAACTCTAGATATTGTAGCTCAGCCCAGAAGTCCTGAAGAATCAATGTCCCCAAGAAGCACTCCTTGATTGATGACCCCTATAATTTGGACTTTAAGTCCTCCAAAGTGGTGCTCTTGGGAGGCTTAGAAACTCTTAAGAGTTGGAACCTGGTGGGAGAAGGTTAGGTCTTTGGGGATGTGCCAGGTAAGGCTGGCACCCCAGCCCCTTTATATTCCTCTCCCTTTCTTCCTGGTCCTTGTGAGGTGAGCAGCTTGCTCCACTGTGCACTCCTACTGTTATGGTTTAGATATAGGGTGTCTTCCAAAAGCTCATGTGTGAGATGATGCATGAAAGTTTTTACTTCTATCATTTCTCCTACTCTATCATAATCATCATGTCCTCTATCACGTCAGTTCTCACCCTGTTCACCATTCAAAATTATAAACCTTTTTACAAACTTATTGTTTTTACTGTAGGCAATAACTGATTATATCATTTCTGCTTATTGTAACAACATTGTAGACATCACAGAAGGAACCATTTGGTTTAATGCTCTATATTGTTTACATTAGTGGTTGTTATTATTTGTTTCCCCCTAAATGATGAAGTAAAGAAAACCTTCAGGGATACTATAAGTCCACAGGGGAGAGACTCTACTCTCTCAGAATCATACTGATACGTGGTAGACACACACACACACACAAACACACATACACACACACTAAGCAAGGGTACAAACTGCCCCAAACAAACCAAGATACTTCAATAACAGACTCCATCAATACCATAATGGAAAAAATGTCAGAGAAGGAGAATGTATATAGTTAAACTGATCTCTTAAGTAAAGGACAGTGTAAGAAATGAAATCACAGAGAAAATACAGGAAGGGAAAGATCACTTCATTAAAAAGGCAAAGATTCTGAAAAAAAAAAAAACTAAACAAAGATCCTTGAAATGAAGGAATCAATAAGCCAAATAAAAATTCAATGGAAAACATCACCAACAGCTAGATGACTTGGAAGACAAGAGTTTCAGGCAATGAAGACAAAATATATAATCATGAAAACTATGTTGACCATGGAGAGAAGATGTTAAGAGACCATGAGCAGAAGATCAAATTAAAGATTTATGGAGAATCAGAGATATAAACCAAAAGAATACACAAACTTTTCAATGAAATAATATCAGAAAATTTCTCAAACTTAAAGAATGAGGTGGAAAATCAAATACAGGATGCATACAGGACCCTGAATATACAAAATTAGAACAGACCCATGCCAAGGCACATTATTATGAAAATGCCTAACGTACAGAATAAGGGTAGAATTTTAAAATCTGCCAGAGAAAAGTGACAGTTTACAATTAGAAGGAAACTAATCCATATCTCAGCTAATTTATCAACCCAGACCCTCAAAGGAGGAGGTCTTGGATTAATCTGTATCAAGCTCTAAAAGCAAGAATACTAAACCAAGTAAAATTAAGCTTCACAATTAACAATGAAATAAAAACCTTACCTGATAAGCAAAAGATAAAAAAAATTCACAACTAGAAATCCTGCACAACAAATATACTCAATAAAATATTTCATGAAGAAGAAAGGAAAAAGAAAAAAGAAAACCAGCAAAGAGAGGAACTACACTTGAAGAACAGTTGATTAAAGGAGAAACCCAGTCAAATACAAAATGAAATATAAATAAAAATGACAGTTAATAAAAATCATTGCTCACTAATAACATTGAATGTCAATGGCCTAATCTCATCAACCAAAAGACCTAGACTGGCAGATTGGATTAAAAACAAGACCAAATAATATGCTGCCTCTAAAAATACTCATCTCATAGGCAAAGATCCACTTACTGAAGGTAAAAGGATGGGGGAAAAAAAACAAATGCCATCCACATAGATCTTGTAAACAAGCATGGGCTTCTACCCTCATATCAGACAAGGTGGACTTCAAAGTAAAGTTAATCAGAAGGTACAAAGAATGCCATTATGCACTGCATAAGGGAAATATATATAAACAAGACATAACAATTATAAATATTTATGCCCCAAATAATGGAGCTTCTACGTACATTAAACAAACTCTTCTCAATTTCAAGAATCAAATAGACTACAACATATAAATATTGTGTGACTTTAACACAATTCTATCACCACTTGTTAGATCCACCAAACAGAAACTTAAAAAAGCTATAGAACTAAAAAATACAATTAATAATTTAGACTTAACAAACATATATAGAATATTTCATTCACCAATGACTGAATATACTTTCTTCAGCAGCACATGGATCCTTCTCTAAAATAGGCCATATCTAAGGCACAATTCCTGGCAAATACAAAAAAATAGAGATCATATCTTGCATTCTATCATATCATCATGTAATGAAATTAGAAATCAATGATAAAATGAAAAATGAAGTGACTTTATCACCTGAAGACTAAATAATATAATATGAGCAACCAATAGATAGCAGAAGAAATCAGAGATGAAATTAAAAAATACTGAGAGGTAAATAAGGATACCAATAAAATACATCAAAATCTCTGGGATGCTATGAAAGCAGTGCTAAGAGGAAAGTTCATTGTATTGAGCTCATTCATTAAAAGAATAGTCAATCAACAAATAAATAGCTTAACATTACATCTCAAAGCTCTAGAAAATGAAGAACAAATAATCAACACCAAAAGCAGTAGAAGAAAGGAAATAATTAAAATCTGAGCTGAAATCCATGAAACTGAAACAAACAAAAAGTTCAAAAAAAATAAATAAAACAAAAAGTTGTTTCTTTGAAAAAAAATCATTAAAATTGATAAGTCCTTAGTCAAGCTCACAAAGTGAAAGAGAAAATTCAAATTTCAAAAATTTTCAATATAAAAGGAAATATCATAATGGATACTACTAAAATACAGATGATAATCAGAAACTATTTAAAAAATTTATACTCTAATAAAATACAAAACCTTGAATACATCAACAAATGTCTAGAAACATATGAACTACTCAAATTGAATCAGGAGGACATGGAAAATATAAACAGATCAATTTCAAGTAATAATATTGAAGACATTATCAAAAGCCTATCAACAAAGAAAACCCCAGGACCAGACAGATTCTGAGCTCAGTTCTATCAGACCTTCAGAGAAGAACTAACACTAATTCTCCTCAAATTATTCCATAAAATAGAAAAGGAAGGAACCGTTCCAAACTCATTCTATGTAGCTAGGATCACCCTCATACCAGAACCAAAGACACATCAAGGAATGAAAACTTCAGGCCAATATTTCTGATGAACACAGATGCAAAAATTCTTAATAAAATACTTGCAATATGTATACAAAAACATATAAAAAATAGTGTACTATGATCAAGTGGGGTTCATCTCAGGGGTGCAAGGTTGGTTCAACATACGTAAATCAATAGATATAATTTGTCACATCAAGAGACTTAAAGAGTAGAATCACATACTTATCTCAATAGATGTAGAAAAGGCATTTGACAAAATACAGCATCCATGCATGTTCAAAACACTAGAAAAAGTAGGGATAGTAGAAACATACCTCAACATTGTAGAAGGTATATGTGCTAAACCAAAGGCCAACATCTTTCTAAATGGAAAAAAACTTGAAAGCATTCCCTCTAAAAACTGGAACAAGACAGGGATGCCTTCTTTCACCATTTCTATTTAACACAGACTTGGAAACTCTAGCCAGAGAAATTAGACAAAAGAAAAAAATTAAAGGGATACCATTAGGAAAAAAGAAAAACTATCCCTATTTGTCAACAACATGATTCTATATTTAGAAGACCCCCCAAAAATAAAACTCCACCAGAAAACTTCTAGAACTCATAAATCAATTCAGCAAAGTAGCAGGGTATAAAATTATCACTCTTAAAACAATTGCTTTCCTATACATCAATGATGAATCAACTGAAAGAGAAATTTGGAAAACTATCCCATTCACAATAGCCTCAAAAAAATAAAATACTTAAAAATCAATTTAACAAAAGAGGTGAAAGACCTCTTTAATGAAAACTACAGATCACTAAAGAAATAAAATTGAAGAAGCCATTAGAAAATGGAAATATATCCCATGTTATTGGACAGGCAGAGTTAACATTGTTAAAATTTTCATACTTCCAAAAGCACTAAACAGATTTAATGCAATTTATTAGAATTCCAAGGATGTTCTTCATAGAAATAGAAAAAGCAGTCATGAATTCATTTGGAAAAATAAGAGGCCCAGAATAGCCAAAGCATCCCTCATCAAGAAAAATGAAGAAGGGCGGATCACAACACCAGATCTTAAACTATACTACAAAGCTACAGTAACAAAAATGGCATCGTATTGGTACCAAAATAGACATGAAGACCAATGTGCAGAACAGAAAATACAGAGAGAAACCCACCTAAATACAGTTATCTCATACTAGACAAAGGCACCATAAATATACATTGGAGAAAAGATAGCCTCTTTGACAAATGGTGCTGGGAAAACTGAAATCCATATGTAACAAAATGAAATTAGACCCCTCTCTCTCACCCTGCACAAAAACTTCAATCAAAATGGATCAAGAATCAAGGCATTAGACCAGAAACACTGCACCTACTAGAAGAAAGTATAGGCCCCAATCTCCATCATGTAGGACTTGGGAACCTACTTCCCTCAATAAGACTCATATACCCAAGAAGTAAAATGAATTGTCAACAAATGGGATGGTATCAAGCTAAAAATCTTCTCATAGCAAGAGAAACAATGAAGTAGTGAAAAGAGAGTCTTCAGAATGTGAGGAAATCTTTAACACCTGTATCTCAGAGCATTAATCCTTAGGATACATAAAGAACTAAAAAACACTAAAAAAACCCAAAAACCCAATCAATAAATGAACAAAGGAACTGAACAGACACTTCACAGAAGAAGAAATACAAATGGTTAGCAAATTACACCCATCTCTTCTACCTCCGGGCATCTGGGATTTGAGATCAAGGCTTTTGAACTGGTGAATTCCATGAGGAGCATGGAACTTTCTATCAATAGAAGTCATGCTGCAAATGGGTATTCCCTTGGCACCCTCATACCATGAGGTTCCCAAAAGCAGGTCTCACTATCCAGGTTTCACATAGTCCAAAGCAATGATTTATTAACTACTCACCACAGGTGAACCTTTAGGAGTGTGTCTCTAATCACTGCCTACAAGGGTATCAACCACAGAATAACAACAGGGAAAAAATAACTGCAGCCAGTATGTATCAGCGGGCTTTAGTCCTCAGTTCTTCAAATGCTAGCACAATAGACCCCATAGATGGAGTGGCAGAGAGGGATAATATGCACAGGCTGAAAACCATGGGTTGCCTCTCGTGAGGTTTTATTTAGCTGCTCTCATGACCTGGTGCATCCAATCTTATGGCAAAAAGAACTTGTAATATGGTCCCAATTTAGTCTTCTCTAAGGAGACCAACAAACCACTTGGCTTCAAGTGACAGTATTAGACTCTTTCTGTTCAAGTTGATAGTATTAGACTCTTTCTGCCTTAAATGGTCAACAATTTTTCTCACTAGGATTGATATTCTGCTTGTCTTCCATTCTGCAGTGATTTGGCCAGCACTGAAGTCACGTGGTGCTTCTGATTTATTATCACAGCAATATACATACTATCTCAGCTCACGTGATCCATTTTATAGCCAATGAGATGCAACAATGGGACATGCTCAAGATGTCTTTTGGTTCTACCATTGAGTACATTACTAAACGCTGCCACTCTAATGGAACATTGTTTAGAACCAGTGGTATTTTTATGATGTTCTTCCCTTGACACATAAAAACCTGTGAGACCAGGAACCAAAAAGTCGAAAACTGAAGTGTCTTTCCTGTCATCTTTTTCCATGATTTCTTGGTTAATTAGTGCTGGACTAGAGGTCCTATTTTCCAAGGAGAAGATGCTTCTAAGCTTTCTGTAAAATTAAAAATAGAACCACTACTTGGACATTTTAGGATTTTCATGCCAGTAGACTCAAATCAGCAAAGAAAAAATTAGTACACTATTATTATTATGTAATAATGGCATTATCATATGGTCATAAATACTGAAAGTTTTATAATCATGATAATTTTATTATCATATGATTATAAATATTGTCAACACCATGAATGGATATAGCTGCTATATCCTACCTAATGTGGGCTGGAAGAGGCATGTCCAGAGTCATAGGATGTGCTAGATCCCAGGTCACCTCACAGTGCTTCGACTTCTTAATTGTGGATGGGCAATTACAGCCACCATGATCTGACACAGGTACCACTGTGAAACCCCCTCCATCTGAATTATCCCACTGGACCAGCAATTTAGACTGGCAGATAGGTTGATTAAGAACATAGGGAAACTATAATGGGTAACAGAGGAGAGAGAAGATAAATATTGATTGTGGTCTCAAGACTAATTGGAGCAACTGGGTCTGTGGCTTGTCCCATTAATGTCCTGCATTCTAAGTTTTTCTTTTTTAATTTTTTAAATCTGCTCAGCAGAATGGAGTAACCTGCCACGGGGCACAGGTAGATCTGAACAGAACCACCTTTACCAGGCAATGTTTTGCCCCTCCCATGTCCCTGACATTGCAGTGTAAAATAGCGTTGTGACTTCTGACTGCATGTGGGCTTGATATATATCAGAACTTGCTCTGCATGGCGACCTGAAGTGCTGGAGAATTGAAGTCCCCTGAGGGATCCCTCAACCAGGGGAGATGGGAGCAGGTACATGGATATTTCAGCCCCTTCTCCCTTTAAGTTGATTGAATTTGAGGAATGGCTCTGTTCTCAATCTCCAGTGTGGTCAAGGTCATTACCTATGGTGGTAAACTGGCTACAATGCTTCCTTCACTGTTCACTGGCCACCTTCACATTTTATCTCAGATCCCTGTAACCCTACTGTCATTTCCTTCACTCACCTCCCTAATAAATAAACTCTACTTGGGTCTTCAAGTCACTGTCCACTTGGGGTTTGACATCTGCTTTATCAGTGAGTGCCAACACCTTCAGCAATCAGATCAGTTTCTTCTCACCTTTTCCTTTGCAAGAGTTTCCAAAAGTCCAATGGCAGGGTGTGTCTCCTAGAGCAATGGAAAGGACAGCATTTCATTCCTGAGGATAGTCGATGTCCTTTGAATTATCAAGATACACAAGGTCTCTTGCTTCTAATTCATCAGTCTGAGCCTGAGAGATGTTTTGTGAATAATATCTGTTGAGTACTTCACATGCCTAGAACTATTCCAAGTGCCTTCCACGTATTAGTTCATTTAATATCAAGCAATTTCATGAGGCAATATGAAGTAGCTATGAGGCAACCTAAGATACAGAAGTCCAAAGAAATTAAGTAGATTGGCCAAATTCCCAGGGTTTAGGAGTCGCCAACATTTTAAAAATATCCTTATCAGTTGGTTTCCTTCTTCAGTGTCAGGCTAGTTGCTCTCCTTCTTTGAAGGTAAACCCATGATCATTGCTTTAATTTTCTCTATTTTTACTCTTTTATATCTACCTTTTCTGATACACTGAGCCTTAAGGGACTAGGTGACTAAGATTATTAGAATTTAGTATTCAAGAAGAGTAAGTAAGGAACCAGTGTGTGTCACTTGACTTTGCAACACCTGATTCAATTCTTCAGATGGTTTCTCAGGCATATTCTTACAGTTGAGGTAGCTGGATAAGTAACTTGCTAAAATGTGAGAATCCATATGTTTATACCAATCAAAAGCCTTGTTGAATGAATTTACCTTTTCCTGTTTCCATATTTTTTATTCCATGTTAAAGAGAGTTTCATTCTTTTAATTTTGTAAAACTTATAGTATCAAACTCTTTGGCTACATATTGATAAGTCTGTATTCAATATGGTCTAAAATTTATTTATTATTTCTCTTTGCTCCAAAGAATGTGTGTGTGTGTGTGTGTGTGTGTATACACACACATTTATATATATTATATTATATATATTTATATATTATCTATATTTTATATATAACATATATTTAATATATATCATATATAATATATGTATTTATTGAAAAAGAATTATTTGAAACTAAAAACCAATTTACTGTTAATATAAACCACTTGTTTAAAACAATGAATCTTTTACAGGCATATATTTGAAACAATTATCTTAAACATAGACTTTTAGCTAAGTTTTAAAACATGATGCCTTTTAAAATTAAAATAGTATTTTGAAATGTGGCTTTGTGAAAATAACCAAGTAGATAAGTAAATAAATAATGGCATTTCTATAATGAGTTCTTTCTCCTTGAAGACAGAATTACTCTAGGCATAGTAATTAATCACATTTCCACCAAAGTTATGGGAAGGTATTTTTTACTTTCTTATAGTCCTGAACTTCCACTCTTTTATTAGTCAAAATACTGTCATATTTCACATGGTGCGGTTGTTATTTCATATATGATGTCCTGAACATTTGTGTGCTATTTAAATATGCATGGTACTGCAGTGAGGTGTGATGGAATTAAGTCGATTCATTGAGGAAAACGCTAGTTAGAAGGGAATATATTAAAGATTCAAAGTATTTAGCTGAATAACGACATCATTATCTTCTTTGCCTTGCATCTTCTCCTGTGTTCCTCCTGAAGAGAGTCAGCAACTGGAGACTTGGCTGGATAGCTACTGACGAGTAAGCTTTCTGCAAGGATGAAAGCTTTGAAAATCACTACAAATAAAGCATCTTGTTTTCCATTAAGTTACATTCAAATATCCATGTACTGTACCCTGTAATTAAGTCAAATATCAATTTTAATCACTGCATCCTTAGTACATAATTTCTGTAATGCAATTGCAACAGCATAATATAGAGCAGCCTAAATGCCCTATTTAAATGGAATCTTAACTGCTGGAAATTGAAACAGAGAAAATCACCATACCTGCATTCAAGCAGTTAAGTTGAGAGATTTATGTTTAGAAAAATAAAGGAAAAGATTCTGGTTTAATACACATATCTAACAAATATATGGTAAAGCCGATTTAGAGTCTCCCTACTAGTCTATGCGTATGGTGTCGAAATAAGGATATCCACTATGTCTTGATTGTAGATAGCAGATGAAGAAACTCCTTAAAGACAGAACTCCCACTCTGTCTTGTTAAAAAAAAAAAAAACTAACCCTAAAATTAAGTTTGAATGCAGAAGTTAATTTATTGGGTAAAAGTATCTTCCCTTTGCTAGTTTTCCAAGAAAGGAGTTTGTACATTGAAAAACCTCATAATTTGAAATGCAACTTGCAGATTCTCAGTGAAAAGCAATTTCAAACATCAGATTTAAATTTTCTACAACATCTCATATAAATGTATAAACATCACTTTGCAATAGCTCAACTAGGGTTAAATGTGGAGGAAAATACTTCAGGTAGTAATAGAAGTGGCGAAATAACTACTAGATGTTGAGATATATATATATATATATATTTTCTATATATTGACACATCAAAGTGTTAGAAAAAAATAATCTGGTCATATCCTGGATGTTGCTAGGGTTCCTTGTTCCTCTCTTCAGCAAGCTGGCCTCACTTTCACACTGGCTTTGTTCCAAGAAATGGAAATCATCTATGAGATGTCATCATGGAGCTGAGGCTGTTCTAGAGTTTTGGTGGAATTAAAAAGAGGACAAGTTTTGCAAAACTATGAATAATTCATCTATTTATGTTCAGCTGAAATATCTCAGTGCTCTGTGTATGAATGCATGTGAAAGCTACCCCTTTTGCTTTGTGATAGAAGGGACATAGTTCTCTGGGCATATCTATCTTGTCAATGGTAAGAATCCTTTCAGAATCCAACTTTGAAACTCCCATTTGGATTAGATTCATGTTCATGGTTTTTAAATTATTGATTACTTGAAGGCCAAAGCATCCCAATCTCTGTCATAGATGCATAATTTATCATGATATTTAAAAGCATGTGTATCTTAAAGGCTTCTGGAACTTTAATTCGATTCCTAATGACAACACATTTTGAGCTTTTTATGTTTTCAAAGTCTTGGCAAAAAGACAGGGCTTTTTGGTGTTGTGGCCTCATGTGGGAGCTGAGTATCTTTTAATGTCCCCTTTCTTCTTTGAATTTTTATTACTCCCCCCACCAAGACTCCTTCAGATCACCAATTCTTTCTTTGGTCTTTGTATATTCTTAAGACGGTTTCAGAGGCCCCTCCATGGGGCCCACATGTTTCCTTTGTATCTTTCTGGTGTATATTCTTCTTTTGTGCATTCTGCCCTTTTTGATTTATGCTGCTTGAGAAAACCCTTTCAGCCATTTACTTCCTACTTGTTGTCTTATTTTCCTCTGTAGTGAGAGCCCTGTTAATTTATTGCTATGCTGAATTTTGTCTCTGATGCCTCTGGTATTTGCTGCACTCCAGCGGGGGGGAAAAAGGGGGTGGGTGGATAATGACAAACTTGCTTTCACTGCAGTTCTTGAAATGATAAAAGTTGAGTGAAGCAACTTCAAAGCTGGGGGATGATTCAAGGCTTCCTCTTCCCCAGTGCTCCAAGTCTGCAGCCACCACAATGAGGCCACCACCTTCTTGCCTCCTTGCTCCTCACCCTGACAATGGCAGCTGCGCTTTAGTTCAAACCCACAGAAATTCCAACTCACAGAGGGTCAGACAAGAAAAAGGGGCCAAGGAGGGCTGGAGAGATGGAAGGAGTTACAGAAGCTCCTATGAAGCCCAACCCACAGACACAGGCTTAATGGAAAACTGTGGGATGAAACACGCTGTTTTCTCATTGCAAATGCCCTTTCGGTTTTTGTCTCGATTGTTCTGTACCTGTCTTCTAAAGTGAGGCTTGAGCAATCTTTCTTAAGGAGTAATCTTTCTTAGCTTCTTCATCCCTGGACTATATCAGTTCATTATGAAGCATTTGCTCTTTTAGACACATGATACAAATCTGAATCCATATTGAACCTCCCCTACTATTTTCCAGGAAAGACACAAAGTGCAAGAACACAAGTGTCTCATAAAAAGATAGCATGCACAGAAGTATGAGTGACACACATCTAGACCTCCCTGCATACTTTTCTTAATAAATATATTTATTAAGAGGATTCCTTAGAGGACATATTCAGAAATAAAATCCAGGATTTGATTCAACAGGTCTGCATACCATGTAGCCCACCTGCGACAGGACTCAGGGGTTAGTGAAGACAACTCAGGACACAAGCAATATCATACCTTACACTTTTTATTAAAATTTTTTATTTGCAGCTGTTTCTAAATATCTGATTTGATCCTCAGTGTGCCAAAATTCATCTAATGCCAGTCTTCACCTCTGGCCACAGAGGAGGCAACTTTTATATATATATATATATATATACCTATATATAGGCAGCATGTATCATTTCATGACCCTCTTAGAGGACTTACAGAGTTCATTCATCTGATATTGATTTCTTATATTGCTTTGCCTGTGTCAAACCAAGGGATGGCATCTTTATATTAGTCCAAAATTTCTTTAAGATGCATGCACGTGGGCTATATTTTGCACCTTTGAACAGTGGTGCCCAATGCCCTTCTGTTCCTCAGAATGGATAATGACTGAGCCCTCAACTCCTGCACTACAGGGCTCACATGTCAGATTTTCTTTAAAGAAATCCTTGGCAAACTCCTAACAAGGCAAAACAGGCCACTCATTGATTTGATTCTGTGTCCTGCACCTTTATCAACCACAGCCCCTTGAACACACTAGCACACATGAGGTTTGCTTGATGCAAAATAGGTGGGCAATATTTGTTGACTGGCTGGTTGACAGAGTGACGGCTTACGTGCCAGTAAGTTTGTGTTCGTCTAGTCTTGCTTGTGCATTCTCTGATCAATGTCTTTATTCTCTGAAAAGTTATTTAGGAGAAAATGAGAAGGAAAGAAAGAGAAAGAGACAGTGTTTTCCAAGAACCAGTGGAGTGGGTGTCATAGCAAGCACTTACCATGTAACCTCACAATTACTCTAAAAGGCAGAAACTGTTAAATTTCTCTTTGACAACATAGAAAAGGAGGCACTGAAAAAGTCATGAACTTTCCCATAAATACACAACTAACATGGAAACTGGATTCAGTCCTTATTTGAGAGCTCAAGCTCAAAATTTTGAACCCTACCATTCTGTCTTATCTAGCTAGTGAAGGCAGACTTAGTTTTCAAACTCTTTTGGCTAACCTTCTTTCATGGAGCATCCCCTGACAAGTGACTATATAGTAGACAATTAATTAACCATTTCTTACTTTCTAAGTTCTCCAAAATTCATTTGCCTTCTCTTGTCTGTCTGAATAACTGCATCTCAAATTCAAGATGCATCTTTTCCAGAAAAAAACCCTCCATCCAATATTTACAACCAGGTGCAGCCAGCCCAGCAGAGGGATGAGGTTCCTGCTCTGGCCCTGGCCACAGCAGGATGATGTCACGTACTATGCTGTATAGCACCTGCTTATCTAGATCTGAGTCTCCTGGTAGACTGGGACCTGAAGACCAGTATATTATTTAACTGTATATTCTAAATATGCAGCAGATATGTCAGCATGCAGTCAACAGTCAATGGGGTCATTCCATATATTTATAAATGAAGTTGATGGAACAGAAGATTAACTGAGAGAGAGAGAAATTAAAGCTCTTTCTTTCTTTCTTTCCTTCTTTTGTCTTTCTTTCTTTCTCAGTTTCTGCTACTTGGAAAGAGGGTGAGATTGCGTTTACAAGTAAATTCCCTTTTGAAAGTAGTTATTTAATGCTATTTAAAAATATACAATAAAAACCACTTTGTGCTGGGCGTGGGGATGCACAGCTCTAAACCCAGTGGCTTGGGAGGCTGAGGCAAGAGGATCGTGAGTTCAAAGCTAGCCTTGGCAACTTAGTGAGGCCCTAAGCAACTCAGTCAGACCCTGTATCTAAATAAGATACAAAAAAGGGCTGAGAATATGGCTCAGTGGGTAAATGCCCCTAAGTTCAATCCCCAATACCATAAATAAATAAAATAAAATAAACAAACAAATAAGTTTGGGTGGTCCATAGTTGTCAAAATGCAACTCAAGGCCTCTAAAACGTCTTTCTAGCAATAATATCCTAAAGTTCCAGCAGATGGTAGTGTTATTATGGAAAACTGGCATCCCTGGTTAAATAAAAAAAACACTTCTCTCAAAATATGTTTAGTTTTCTCTTTCCCTTGAGTAACTAACAGGAGAGAGGGAACATAATAAATCTTCTTTGTAGAAACTATAGGTTTGAATTAGAATTCTTTTTTAAGAAGCCTCACTGACAGTTCATGGGGGATGGATTATAAGGGTTACTTCTCTTTTATAATGGATGGTGCATTTTTGTGTATTTATGTTATATAATTATAAATCATAATAAGTACATGTAAGTTATAAATTCAATTATATATTATGATATACAGTTTTACACATTACATGTTGGTTACTTTTGGTTAATTACATGTACAATATATATAATTTTACACATATAAAATATGTGTGTGATTTTTTTTCCTCTCTTCTTATTAATGATGGGCTGAGAAGCAATTGTCCTTCTCCCTACATCCACAGCTACCAACACTCCAGTATTAGGTTAAAAATACTCTAATTATTTATGAATAAATCACGGTACCTTTCTGTGGGTGGGGCATCATGTTTGGCTGTATTTCCTTGGGATCAAATTCTGAAGAGGATGTGGGAGAACTTTTCCTCTTGCCTTTGCCCTACTTGGATGATATTATATAGAATTATTTTACAGCTGTTGACATAAACAGTGACTCCTCAAAAAATTCCTTTGTGATTCTAGAATGTCTTTAGCAAATCGTTTTGTATCAATGATAAGAGAATTATTGTAATATAAAAGTTGACAACCACAAGTATTTTAAAGAACACACCAAACATTAAAAAACAATTTATGAAAGCTGATTTATAATGTAATGAGTAAAATAAAATTTGTTCGTATTAATTTAGGTCATAACTGCTTTTGAAATATCATGAAATACATGATTGACTCTCTTCCAAGTGAGAAATCATTCAGTAGAGACACAATATAGTGCTTTCCAAAGGAATTTCCTTTAATGGCCTGCAGATGTTATGCTCATTGCCAGCAAAAGACAGAATTTCGTTTTTAGACATAAAACTTTGCATGAAATTCATCCCCTGAGTAGATTAAGTATTTTCACTATCATGAAAAAGAACATTTGGAAGAGAGTAAAAATAAATATTTTAAAAATTTATTACTGAAAATGTTTGTTAAATATTTTAACGATATTCCTAAAGTAATCCCTTAAATTGAAAGACTAAAAACAAAAATCAATTTTCTTTTGGAGAAAATGCTTTGAAGATAGAGAAAGAAAATCACAAGACCTCAAAATCCTATATTTGCTAATCAGCGTTTTAAAATTTCAGATAAAACTTATGGAAAAAAAAAGGTTTCTAAAAACGAAACATTCTGGGTTGGGGTGTGGCTCAGTGGTGAGCACTTGCCTAGCATGTGTGAGACCCAGGGTTCCATCCGTGAACTTGCAGGGGAAAAAATCCTGTCAAAAGCATAGAATACCTGTGACATATTTTAAATGTGTAAGTGAGTGTCTCACAAAGTGGTCCTCTGTTGACAGCCTTCCCACCAGCTGGGGAGGCTTGTTCAAATGATGAGGTTGGGACTGGGGCATATGCGACTTGAGGGACCACAGTGGCTGTCACACCTGCTGGAGTCCCATTCCCACTAGCGATTTGGTCCTGCTCACCAAGACTATGGTGACATAAAGATATACAATACCAGAGAGCAATGTGTTTAAACCTTTAGAGGAAGAATTCCACAACACTAGAAGAGGTTTGCTAATAATTCTGTGATTGCTAAAACCTACTTTATAAACGCAGGTGCCAAGTCCATACTTTTAGGATTCTAAATTAACAGAGGACGAGATCCCCCTCTCTCTGAACTCCCCCAATTTTGAGGGGCTGAATTCTAGTTCAGCTGAATCATTTCCTTCAAGTATACAATTTTCTTTCTTGCTTCTGGCCCTCCATATATAATGTCCCCTCTGCCTGGAAAACTTATCACTAACCCTCTCCCCACCCTGTGCAGCCTTTACCTGGGACTCTTGAGGACAAGATGCCCAGATGTGGGCTTCCATAGGACTTTGCCTTTCCCAGTCCCAACAGCTGCCATGGCCCCTTTGTTTACCCACCCTGGATTGTGAGCTTCCCAAGGTCACAAACCCGTACTTGCTAGTTCACCATGCTGTTTCAGTGCCTAGCACAAGGCAAGAGCCTCAAGAAATGTTTATGGAATGAAGGAAACATATTTTTAAATTCTCCCCATATTAAGAAAACAGAAACAAATGTTTTTTTTTTTTTTTTTTTTCTTTTTCTTAATAGTACACTCAGAAGTGGTAGCCTTCTAACATTATTGTCAACTTAATCTGCTGTCCCGTCATTCACTTCCTGGGTAAGGGGAGGGTGAAATCTTGGGGATCTGAAGGGATTATTTTTCCTTCCGCATGGTTTGGGTGCCCTAATCATACCAAGTTTCCCCGTGGCATTTTAAGTGCCATTAGCTTTAGAATAAAGACATGATCTAAATGAAGTGCTAATTTTAGAAACGGATTCAAATTTCAAAAAGGAAGAAGAAGGGAGCCAAAGGTGAAGTTCATAGCACCCTTCTGTCCTGGTCTCCCCTTTTTTCCACCTCCCCCCTGAGGAGCCAGCCCCCTGTTCCTCACCCCCAACCCACCAATAGGCTCAGTTCTGCTTAATTCTGGGACCAGTCCAAACCTCAACATAGGGGGTTTAAATATTTGTTATTGAATTGTCACAGAGACTCACCTTGAATCCGGTTTTCTCTGGCATTACTCTGACCTTTTTTTTCATTCCTAGAAAATGCACTTCTTGCCTGATTAGGAGACCCATCTCCTCACCTAAAGAGCATTCTGGAAACCAGATCCAGGGCAGCCTCTTGGAAGCTCCCTCCAAACCATGGTTCTTTCCTCTGCTGCTAGCTGGTACATTCCTACTTATACTTTGGCAATTACAAATGTGTCCTGCTCTTGTGATCTGTGAGCACAGGCTCCCCAACCTCTTCCCAACACTCTGCGTGGAGTACACAACATACCCCTGGTAGCTCTTTCTCCCTCTCTCCAGATGCAGATTGTGGAATCCTTCAGATCATTGCCGACTACCACCATGTTCAGGAGTTGAGTTACCCTCTGTCCAGAACACAGGGTGTTCACATCTGTCTTGCTCATAAACTCATACTACATTTGCACCTGGTGCAAGATAAAGACTTATAAGTAGTAGAATCATAAATATTGACATTGTAGTTGTCTGACCTCTACCTTTCCCCTGAACATTAGAAACGGATTTGATTTGCAATGATTCCTGCCTCTGTAATGATTCCCAGGTAGCACAATGTCTCAAGAATCCATTGACTCATGCATGATGAGATGGAATATGGATGGATAGACCCAACACAAACAGCAGTAGCCTGGCTTGTCAAGAGTTACAGAGCAGGATGGTGTTAACTTTCCACCGTGACAGCATGGAGATCCGTGTATTACATGTTGTCAGGCGCAGGCCTGTGGGTATCTCTCTTTTTTCTGTGTTATATCTGTTCTTTGCATACCAGTTAACAGATAAAAAAAAAAAGTGTTAAGCTTAGAATTCAGCCCTGTCATGGAAAAAATATGCAAGGTAGATAATAAAATTGTTTAATATAAGGAAAATATTCCAATTTATAAGTAAAGCAAGGTTTTGAATGGTTTGTAAACACATATTTTTTAAAAACCCTCTTGGGGCTTCATAAAATACCCCCATCTAATGAAACAAAATTGAATCAGAAGTGTAAGCCAAACTTTCCTCTAACAAAGCATCGCTGTTGAAATTGTGTTTAAAAAAAATTCCACAGGATTTATGAGTCAATGATACTTCAGTGCCAGAAGCATCTCTCTGATAACCTTGCTATAATGATGATTTTTTTTTTCTGGCAACAGCAATTCTTCCTCATCAGGATGCAGATCACTTTTCAAATTTTGCAAATCATTGATGGGCTGCTATGCCTATGACTATTTTACTAGATGTTCAGCAGCAGACTGATTGGCTGTGAAGAATCACAGTGATTTCATCTATGGACAACCGATGTCAATCTATAATCTTGATTGCTATCTGAAGCTAGTTGGAAAAATTTGAAGTAAGAGAGAATATAATTTTTAATGAAAAACCATTTTGCAAAAATTTCCTTAACATTTTTCCTTCCTCTTTTGTCCCAAACAGTTTTGGCTTACTTTTTGCCAAATTTGTTGACATACTGTAATCCATGTGTGCCAAAGCAAGATAACTTAGCAGTGAATCCTCATAAGATTCTATCCTCAACAAATTATTAATTTTTCTTAATTTAAATTAAATATATTTTAATTGAAAACACAAAAAATTTACATATGAATGGATGCCATGGGATATTTCCATACATCATGTAACATTTAAATTGGGTTAAATATATCGGTCTTCTCAAACATGTATTATTTCTCTATGGTGAAAAATTTCAAAATCCTTTCTTCCAGCCAGCTATAGAAATAAAAGTATGGGCTGGGGATGTGGCTCAAGCAGTAGCGCGCTCGCCTGGCATGCGTGGGGCACTGAGTTCAATCTTCAGTACCACATAAAAAATAAAATAAAGATGTTGTGTCCACCAAAAACTAAAAAATAAATATTAAAAAATTATCTCTCTCTCTCTCTCAAAAAAAAAATTTAAAAAAGAAATAAAAGTATGGAACTTCTTATGAGCCATGTTCTCACTCATATGGGGGAATATAAAACAATTGATCTCATAGAAGTTGAGAATAGAAGGTGGTTATCAATGGCTTGGGAGATATGTGAAGTGGGATAGGGAGAGGTTGGATCAATGGGAACCAAGTGACAGTTAGGGCTATGAAGTCTGATGTGCTGTTGCATAACAGGGTCACTAAGCAACACTTACATGGTGTGTATCTGAAAAGGCCATACTTAGTGGAGAGAGGTAATACCTCTTTGTGAAGACCCCATTATGGTTTTAATTTTAATTCCCAGATAATTAGTGTTGTTGAGTTTTTTTGTGGTTGTTTCACAAGCCTCTTATTCATTTGTATGTCTTCTGTTGAGAAATGTCTATGTAAATCTATCATCCATTTTTAATTGGGTTCTGTGATTTTCTGCTCATTTTGAGTTCATTCTATATTCTGAATATTGACCATAGCCAAATGTGTAGTTTGTAAACATTTCTCCTGTTTGGAGGGTTGTCTCTTTTCCTCCAATGATTGTTTCCTTTGTAATGCAGTTTGATGAAATCCCTATTTTTGCTTTTGCTTTTGCTTTTCTATTTTTGTTTTTCCTTCCTGTGCTTTGGGGATGTTGAACAAAATATTGTTACCTATTCCAATGTCCTGAATTTAGATTTCCCCCATCTGTTCTTCTAGTAGTTCCATAGATTCAGGTTTTACCCTTAAGTCTCATCTGTTTTGAGTTGATTTTGGAATTGGTAAGAAATATGGATCTAGTTTCATTCTTTGACACATGAGGACCCCATTTTCCCAGTACCATTTATTGAAAACCGTCCTATTCCAATATGTGTTTTTAGCCCCTTTGTCAGAGAGCAGGGGAATATAGAGGTGTGGGTCTCCTAGGAGGCTCTGTACTCTGTGCCTGTGTGTCTGTATTTATGCCACTCCTCCTGGGGTGATGAGTGCAGCTTTGTAGTATATTTTGAAGTAGGCAGTGTAATTTCTCCCATGTTGTTATTTTTTTGCTCAGGAAGACTTTGGTTACTCAGGGTATTTTGTGGTTCTAAACAAATTTCAAGATTGCTTTTTCTAGTGCTTAGATGGGTATCATTGTTATTTTTGACAGAGATTTCACTATGGACATTTTAATAATATCTATTCTTCCTATCTGCAAACATGAATTTTCAATTTCTTTAAGTACCCTTCAATTTCTTTCATCAATTTTAAACATATTTTAATTTTAATTTTTTGCCTTTTCAATTATATTCACTTCCCAGTATTTTGTTCTTTCTCTTCATTTTGTTGTTTTGTTTTTGTTTTTATGTTTTAGTACTAGGGATTGAACCCCTGAGTTGTTCTACCAGTAATCCATATCCCAATCCCGATCTGCGTTTTTTTTTTTTTTTTTTTGAGACAAATTTTCACTAAGTTGATTAGGCTGGTTCAATTTGTGATATTCCAGCCTGGGCCTCCTGAGTCACTGGGATTGCAGATATGTGTCACCATGCCTGTCTATTTTAATTTTCTTGTAACTCTTGTAAATGGGAACATTCTTGATTTCCATTTTAGATAATGCACTATTGGCATAAGCCAATTTTGTATGCTTCAACTTTGATGAATTTACTAATTAGTGCATGTGTGTGTGTGTGTGTGTATATATATATATATATTTATATATCTATATTCATATATCTATATTCATAGATATATGAATGAGTGAGGGGATTCTTTGGCGTCTTCTATACATAAGATTATATCATCATCTAACTGTGACAATTTGACTTCCTTTTTTCCAATTTGGATGTTCTTTATTTATTTTTCTTACCTGATTGTTCATCCTACCACACATTTAATGAAAGAGATGAAAGTGAGTATCCTTTTCTTATTCTAGATCTTGGAAAGAAAGCTTCCATTGTTTCATATTCAGTATGATATTAACTGCTGGCTTATTATATATGGCCTTTATTATGTTAAGGTTAATTCCTTCTGTACCCAATTTGTTCAGTGTCATTATTATGAAAGGATGTTGAATTTTATTAAGTGTCTTTTCTGCATCATTGACATGATCATATGGTTTTTGTTCTTCATTCTGCTGATTTGATTCAACACATTTACCAATTTACATATGCTGAATCAGCATTATATCTGGAAGATAAGTCTCACTTGATAATGGTGAATAATATTTTTAATGTGCCATTTTCTTTTCCTTTCCCCTCCTTCTCTTCCTCCTCTTTCTTCTTCTCCTTGTCTCTCTCTCCCTCTCTCCCCCACTCCTTCACTCCCTCCCTCCCTCCCTTCCTCCCTCTCTTTCTGTTTCCTCTCTCTCTCTCTCTCTCTCTCTCTCTCTCTCTCTCTCTCTCTCGTATTGGAGATAGAGCCCATGGACACACTTCTACTGAGCTACATTCCCCTGCACTTTTATTTTTAATGTATTTTTTTAGGTCTCACTAATTTTCCCAAGCTGGTCTCAAAATTGCATTCCTCCTGTGTCAATCTTTTATTACAGCAGGGATTGCAGGAAGTGCCACCTTGCCTCGACAATTGGCTAGCTTCTTGTTGAGGACTCTTGCACATAGGTTTATCAACTACATTGGTTTTCTTTTTTTGTTATGTCTATACCTGGTTTTGTTCTCAGGGTAATGCTGGCCTTGTAGAATGAGTTTGTAATAATTTCTTCCTCTTTAACTTTTTGGAATAATTTGAGAAGAATTGATATTAAACCTTAGTGCTTCACAGATCTCAGCAGTGATAGTTTCTCATTCTAAACTCTTGATCGATGGGAAAATTTTTATTAGTGATTCAATCTTAATGATTTTTTTTTTGTATAATCATGTTTTTTTGTATCTTCATGATTCAATTTTGTTAAAGTGTTTGTTTCCATGAAATTGTCTACTTCTTCTAGATTGTCAAATGAGTTGGCATGTAATTATTCATAATGTTCTCTAATGATCATTTGCATTTCTGTAGTGTCAGTTGTGATGCCTCCCTATTCTCTGATGTTATTTAAGTCACCCCTCTGTTTTCTTAGGCTGGCTAAGGGTTTGTCAATTTTGTTAACTTTTTTGAAGAGCATACTCCTGGTTTTGTTGATCTTTTGTATATTTTGTTGATCTTTTGTATATTTAAATGTATATTTTATTTATTTGTGCTCTTACTTAAAGATTACATCTTTCCTTCTACTAATTTTGGGTTTGATTTGTTCCTTTTCTTCCAATTTCTTAAGAGGCATGATTGGTTGTTTATTTAAAGTCTTTCTTCAAGTATGTTTTTTGCTGTATCCCTTAGGTTTTAGTATGTCGTATTCATTTTCATTTGTTTTACAGAGATGTTTTATTTCTTTCTTCTCTATTTCCTTGGTCCATTGATTGTTCATGAATAATTTTTAAAATTTCCATGTATTTGTATAGTTTCCAAAGTTTTTCTTGTTATTGATTTCTAGTTTTCTTTTATTATGGTTAGAAAAGATACTTGATATGATTTTTATTCTTTTAATTTTTGAGACTTATTTTGTGGCCTACCATATGATTTTTCCTAAAGAATGCTTTATGCACTAATAAGAAGAATATATAGTCTGCAGCTTTTGGATGGAGTGTTCTGTAGATGTCTATTTGGTTCATTGGATCTAGAGTGAAAATTAACTCTACTGTTTACTTATTGACTTTCTGTCTAGCTGAGCTATTCATTGCTGAAAAGGGAGTGTTAAAGTCGTCTATTATTAATGTATTGGAGTCTCTCCTTTTAGGTCTATTAACATCTGCTTTTATATGTTTTGGTGATCTAATATTGGATGCATATATATTTAAAACTTTTATTTCCTTTTATTAAATCAATCACTTTGTCATCATATAAAAACCATTATTGTCTCTAATTACCAATTTTAATTTAAAGTCTGTGGGGTTTTTTTGTTTGTTTGGTGGTGGTGGTGGTGCTAGGGATTGAACCCAGGGCCTTATAAAGGGCAAGTACTCTACTGACTGAGCTATATTCCTAGCCCTAAAGTCTGTTTTTGATGTAAGGATCATTATTTCTGTTTTCTTTGGGAATTCATTTACACCTCATTCCATTCCTCCAGTTTCAGTCTGTATATATCTTATAGGTGAAGTGAGTTTCTTGTAAAGAACATATTGTTAGGTGTTAGGGTTTGTATTGGAGTGTCCCCTAAAAGCTCATGTGAGAAAATGCAAGAAGGTTTAGAGGAGAAATGATAAAGTTATAGAGTCTTAACCCAATCTGTGAATTAATCCCCTCGTGGGGATTAGCTGAGTGGTAAAAGAAGAAGAGTAGGCATGGCTAGAGGAAGTGGGCATTGGGGTCCATCACTTTGGGGGTCTATATTTTGTATCTGAGCTAGTGCAGTCCCTTTCTGCTTTCTGATCATCATGTGAGCCACTTCCTTCTGCTACACTCTTCTGCCATGATCTGTTTTATCTCAAGCCTAGAGGAATGAAGCACGCCTTCTGTGAACTGAAACCTCTGAAATTGTTCTGCTCAGATCTTTTAGTCACAGCAGCAAAAAAGCTGACTAAAACATTAGGTCTTATTTTTCTACCCTTTAAGTCATTCTATTTCTTTTAATTGGAGAATTTAATCCATTTACATTTATTGATAAGTAAGCTCTTAGAATTATAACTTTTTTATAGTTTCTTTCTTTCTTTCTTTCTTTCTTTCTTTCTTTCTTTCTTTCTTTCTTTCTTTCTTTCTTTCTTTCTTTCTATATTCCTTGACAGGTTAGTGATTTACTCTACTAGTGTGTTTTGCTTCCTTGATTGTCATTTTTGGTTTTTCTGTTATATCTTTTTACTTTGTGATTACCTTGAAGATTACAAAACACATCTTTCTATTATAACAATCTGTTTTGAAATAGTAGCAACTTAAATGAACATAAAGATAAGAAAAGAAACCACGAGAACATTTTTTGGGGAGGAAGGTATACCAGGGATTGAACTCAGGAACACTCAATCACTAAGTTACAGCCATAGCCCTATTTTGTATTTTACTTCTTACTAACTTGCTTAGTGCCTCACCATTGCTGAGGTTGGCTTTGAACTTGAGATCCTCCTGCCTCAGCCTCCCAAGCCACTGGCTTTATAGGCATGCAACACTGCACCCAGCATGAGAACATTTTTATTAGATAAAATGTACTAATAAAAAACCAGTATACTTGAACTTAATTTTTCCACACATTTTGAATATTTGGTCTCCTGTTTTACATCTTTTTAATTTGCTTACCTCTTAACATATTAATGTTCATTGTTATTTTTACTCATATTTTTAGTCTTTATACTAAAGATAGGAAAGGTTTATATATTATGTTTACAATATTATAGTATTCTGAATTTCTTTGCTTAGTTACTTACATAGTTTCTCTTACCAATGAGTTACATATCTTTCTATGGTTTCTTCCAACTCATCACTTTCACTGTGAAGAACTACCATTAGGATTTCTTTTAGGACAGGTCTAATGGAGACATCTCTCTGTCTCTGTCTCTCTTTCTCTCTCTTTTTTCTTTTTGGTCTGAAAATGTCTTAATTTCACCTTCATGTTTTAAACAGCAGCTTGGGTGGGGATGTATCTCAGTGGTAGAGCAGTTGCCTAGCATGCACAAGCCCTATGTTCAGTCCCCAGTACCACTAAAAATAATTAATAAGAAAAGGGTAGCAATTTTGATTGCCAGTATTTTTTTTTTCTCTTTTGTGTTGTGAAAAATCTCTCTTCGGGTCTATAGGGTTTACTATAGGATTTCTTCTGAGAAGTCTGCTGCTGTCAAGAAAATTTAAATACCCTTGTGTGTATTATGTTTCTTTTCTCTTGCTGATTGATCATCCTATACCTGGATATTTGCCTCCTTCTCCAGTTTGGAAAGTTTCCTGTTATCATTTCTTTGCATAGGCTTTCTACCCCCTTGGCACTCTCATGTTTCTCTTGAACCCAGTACTATGAATACTTGCTCTCTTAACACCCTCTTTTGATGTTTCTGTGAGTTCTCTTCTTTCCTCTTAAATCTGTTTCTTGCCTCCTCTATGTATTTTCAAATAACCTATCTTAGAACAGACACATTTTCCCCTTCTGTTTGATGTATCCTGTTGTTTTAGTCAGCTGGGACTAAAGAATCTTGACCAGAACAACTGTAATGGAGGAATAGTTTAAGGACTCAAGGTTTCAGAGGTCTTAGTCCATAGAAGGTTGGCTTCATTTCCCAGGGCTTGAGGTGAGGATGAACATCCTGGCAGGAGCGTGTGACAGAGGGAAGCTGCTCATCTCATGGTGATCTGGAAGCAGAGAGACTCCACTTGCCAGATACAAATATATACACCAAAGCCACGCCCCAATCCCCTCCTCTGCCGCCAGCCATACCCTACCATTTTAGTTACCACTCAGTTAATCCCTATCACAGGATTAACTCACTGATTGAGTTAAGACTCTCACAACCCGATCATTTTTCCTCTGAACCTTCTTGTATTGTCTCACATGTGAGCTTTTGGGGGACACCACAACCAAACTGTAACACCTGTTATCAGCACTTTTTGTCACATTTTAAATTTTGCTTAGTGTTTTTTTCAGTTCAAGCATTTCTGTTTGGTTTTTAAAACTTGTTTCCATCTCTGTTAAGTTTCTCAATTATGGTATGGGATAATCTCTCTGTGATTTCATGAAGTTTGTTGAATTTTCTTAAAATATCTATATTAAGCCCCCAAACATAAGTTTGCCTATACTAGCTGCTCTCTCATTGGCTTCTGATGCCTCATTTTGAAATTTCAGGTTCTTGATAGTTCTTGATATCATGGTGTGTGACATTGTTGGAGAAATGAAAAATTAAGCATTTATCCCAGTCTCTCTAATTTGGGGGTTTGTTTGTGTCTGCTTCTCCTCCTTCTCCCCCAGAAATTCTAATTAGTGTATTTCCTTTGAACCTGTAGTTATTTCTGCCATTTCAGCATTGGGCTCCAGGTCCAGGTTGACTAGGAGTCTGCTATTGGTGTTGTCACTGTTTTAACACTAGAGGCCACTCCAAATCCAAGATTGTCTCAAATATGCAGCTGTAATGTTGTTTTACATGAACTAGGGAAGTGCCTAAAAGGGTAATTCTACTCCCGAACCTCTCTCTGGGACTGAGGTAGGTCTAGATACATCATCCATAGACACTAGCCTGTTGTCAGATATTATGGGTGTAAAAGGACCAGCACAGAAGATCATACATGTGGCTACCAACCCTGCTATTCAGTGTCACAGTGTAAGCTTACCTTGGCTTGCACATCACTAGGGTAGGGCCAATGTGACATACTATGAGCCTTCAGCCTGGCAAGACCCACAAACCACTACAGTAGGACCAAGGTCCACACTGCCTAGCTGAGGTGGACATCTGATCTAAGATCACTGCAACAAGCCACAAGTGATGGTGGGTAGCACAGAAGTCTAATAGACTTGGGCCTGTGTCTCCGAAGGGCACCATGGCTCCTGCACACACTCCACATGTGACCTGGCCTGGGGATGGGATATTGCACCTTCCCAGTTGCAGGTTTTATCAGCCCAGAACTGAGTTGCCAGGCAAAGTCCTATCCTCAGTGGGTGGAGTCTCATCCACACTGTCACCTGCGGTTGAGATAGTGCTAGTGAAGGCAGTCCTTGGGTCAATGAGGCTGATGCTAGGTTGGGCCATGCCTGAGTCTCACAGCCACAAGACCTGCACATCTCAGGGGTGCACCTGACCCATGCTGAAGCTGATGGTAATAATACAGCTCAAAACACAAATGTGTTCCACCAGAGTACAGGTGTCTGCCTGTGTGAGTACAGGCCTGGGGATAAGTTTACTGTGTAAGTTTGGAAGACAGGTGATGGAGATAGCTCCTTGGTTGCCAAGGATCATACTTAGCTAAGTCACATTTGAATCCCATAGCTACAATAGCCTGTGCAGTCTGAGGAGGGGTCCCACAGTTCCACTCCAAAGCTGTCAGTAATGAAGGCACAACTTGAGTCTGTCCCTTGGGGTGCAGGTCTCTATATAATGATGCATTGTGGCTGCAGGCTCTGTTAGCTTTGTGGCTGTGGATAGGACTTTTGGTTTAAGTCTGACTGAAGCAGGCGCAGTACTGAGCTCCAAGACAAAGTCCTATGCTAACCTTTGCTCCCCAACAGAGGGTACTGCCCTTGACCACAGCTGCATGAGTTTGGGGGAGGGATAGTAGAGGTGGTATCTCTGCCACCTGCTTGATGCTGTTCAAGCAATTCAGGCTATAGTTATTGTTCTAGAGGTAGAGATCATGGGGCACTCTGTCCAGCACCGGGTTTCACCATTGCAAGCTTGGAGCTGTATTTCAAGTCCAAGGTTCACAGTTAATTCTCTCATCCTCCAGTGAGAGCAATCTCTCTCTGTGCTGCTTGGAGTTTGGAGAGGGGCATCCAAGGCAACACTCTCCTTCTCACCTTCCTCAATGTGTCTTTTCTTTTGATTATCCTAAAACAAGACACTGCAGTCTCCCATTTGGCTTCCCTAGTCCTTGCATAGCAGATGTGTCATTGGAATAGCAGTTTTAGTTGGAGTGAGTACAGGGAAATGGACTCTTCTCCAATAATTTTTAAGATCAAGTCAGTGTCTTGAAGCATACGAAGGTGAGGTAAACCCGTCTCTGCAGGCCAGTTAGATTTTGGGATTGATGTAGATCAACATTTATACCTAAACTATAGCTAATATAAATTTACCAAAAGTGAGTGCTGTATTTGGCAGGTGAAACTTATAGCCAGATTGGAAAATCATTTTCTTAAAATAGCTGATGAAATAAAGTATTCTTTTTAGGTCTATTATTATAATATCTGTACATGTACACACAGAATTATTAAGTTTTTAATTATGTAAACTCAACTTTTTCACTTCATATAAAGAATCTAGGCTTTACAAATATTTCACAAAATTCTCTTTCTTTAAATAAGTACATATGTACATGTGCTATTTCTGTCTATCTATCTGAACAAAAGAAATGAATAGCTTTGTAAATTGAAGTATATAAGGATAATTAATGAATCTCTTAATTTCTTAATTGTTCTTTCCTGCTGTGGACTCTGGCCAGTGATTTTTTATTTTGGGTAACAGTTAATTCAGTTAAATGAATTGGCTATTTTCAGTCAGCAGATCCTTCTTGACCTCCCTCTGTGTCTGAGGCACCGAGTCAGGGGTGGGGATCAATCATCAGGTCAGGGAAAATTCCAAACTATCATTAGTGTCTAGAGTCACAGGAGACTTTTCCCCATGATGATATCAGATTGAGAGGACAGAATTGCATTGCTGAATTGTAACCTGCAGAAGTGCAAAAAAAGAATCAATCACAAATTTATCCCTTTGCCAGATAATCTAAAACTTTATCATTTTGTAGAGAAACTGGCCTTCCTACTATTGTGTGTCTAATTTATACAGCTTCATTTTGAGACAAAGATATTCACTGACAGGCAGTTCAGAGTTTTGCATTTGGAAATTACCTGCATACAGCCATGGGTAAACTTGCCTATAAATCTATTCACACCAATAAGTCAGTTGATAAGGAGTAAAGATTTCAACTATCTCCTTTTTTATGGTGACTTTACATTTTTTTCATTATAAGATTAAATTGTGTACTAGGCCAGAAATTTATGACCATGGTCTGGGAAGATGAGAATTTAATGAGATGTAAACCATACATACAAATTGCAACGTCAATGTCAATGTCCTTGTGGCTTAAGAGACCTATATAACTGCATTGTAAACAGGAACATAAAAGCATCTTGACACCACACTTATAAATCAGCAACCCAAGGGTCTAAGAACTTCACAACCTAGAGCAGTCAGTTTCCATGTTTTCTTTTTAAAAATTCAGAATGTGCCCTCTCTCCTTCTGATCATCATGTGAGTTGCTTCCCTCTGCTACACTCTTCCACCATGATGCTCAGCTTCACCTCAAGCCCTGGAGGAATGGAGCCGGCCTTCTATAGACTAAGACCTCTGAAACCTATTACTGTTTACTGATGATGTTGATGGAAAGTACAGACTATGAACTTATCTTGAGATCCTGGAGTTGTTTGTGGTCAAAGCTACTGGATACAATGAACATTCAAGTTTGAGGCTTTGAGTGTATTTTCTTTTCATTAGTTACAAACTGTATATTTTCAATGTCACATTTACAAAGTGTTGTTTGATAAACTGTTTTTTTGTAGATATCCTGATAACTAAGACATGTTGAATAAATGGAAATGCTTCTCTGGCTGCCCTCACCTCTGTAGCCAAATGAAGTATTTCTATTGTGGAAGAGCATATAAAACAGCAGATAGAATACACTGATTACTATTCAAAATAATCACTTTATTTCACTGTTAAAATTAATTTCAACTAATAAGCTAACAAAATATCACATCAAAAATAAATAGATTCAATTAAAAAAAAATTCAGAATATACCATATTTATCCAGGACTGTTTTCTTTATAGTTGTCCTACAAGTGAGTCTGGACTGACTTCTGTAATGAAATGAAACAAAGATTTCATAGGGACTTTTGTTCTTTGTGTGTTTGTTCTGGAGCCAGATGTCAAGGGTTCAAGTCCCATGTCTGCTATTCTATGACTTAATCAACCCACAGCTTTGCTTAAGTAAAAAGCTTATTTTCATAAGCTTCGATCTCCTCATCTACAAAATGGGAAAAATAATAATTACAGTAAAAATGGCTATCTTTATTTATTTATTTATTTTTGGTATTGGGGATGGAACTCAGGGGTGCTCAACCACTGAGCCACATCCCCAGCCCTATTTTGTATTTTATTTAGAGTCAGGGTCTCACTGAGTTGCTTAGTGCCTTACTTTTGCTGAGGCTGGCTTTGAACTCACAATGCTCCTGCCTCAGCCTCCTGAGCTACTGGAAGTAATGTTAATCTTGAGGGTGTTTTTTATTTTTAGGAAAAAACTTGGCCCAAAGTAATTCTTTAGAGTTTTACTTTATGTAGTAACACTTGAAAACTCTGCCTAATTAGAAATACAAACATATGTCTACTTCTAGTTATTTCACAATGATTCAAAACATGTTTATAATAATATTTGAAACTTGGCTTTTTCACACAGATTGATGAAAATGTAAAGAAAAAGCATCTTTGAAGACAAAATGTTAATATCAAAGTTAGCAGGATTCCTTTTAGAGTGTTTTCTGTTGAGAATTATGAACTGTCTTTTGTTAAAAGGAAAGAACATTCACATTCTCAGGGTTTACAATTAAGTTAAAAACTGAGAAATACTTGACTGTCAAAAGTTTTGTTAAATGTCAAAACTAGAATATTTATTAGAATTTAATTTTTTATGGGAAAGGTTCCAAATTTAATTTCATCACCTGAGTTAATAGGCAGGAATTTACACTTTAATTTGTTGTGGCAGTTGTCTCTGTTTTAATACTTGGGAAACATGTTTTCTCTTTATACAGTAGACATAAATGAAATTTAACTTAAAAATACGAATATGGATTCCATTGTTTTCCAAACGCACCTGATTTTAAGCATCACCCAAAATTCTGATAATTCAAGTTTCTAAGGCTCAGATCAAACCTATCAAATCACAAGCCCCAAAAGATTTTGAAATAAAACTTTAGGTGATTCTTTCAATCAGACAAGAACATAAAGAATGAATATATACAAATATACATATTTGTATATATATATATTTGAATATATACATTTCTCAAAATGAGCATGTCTTTTGCTGTTTGTAATTAATGTAAGACAACATGAACTTTCTAAGAGGGGGTTTATGTTAATAAAAGTAATGCAACAGGGTCTGAACAGCAAGAGTTTATGTTTTATAAACAAAACTAAGTACAATTATCTTATTTTTTTTTCATCATCTCACACTATTCAAATTGTCTATATTTACATTGATGATTTCCTCAGATTCGTAGAACATTTTGACTCTGGGGAGGGTCACAAAAAAGAAATGCAAATCATTGGTAAAGCGATTTTCAAGTCTATCTCTACCTTTGCTGGTTTAATTGGTGAAGGGATTTTAAATATTGATTTTTTTTTCTTTAACAAATGATTTAAACTATCTGCATGTTGGTGTCTGCCAAGCTATTGTGTGAAATTTTACCAGCTGGGAATTATCCCCTCATTCTCTGGTGTGATTAACACTTCCAGCTGTAGAATAATTAAAATGTCAATCAGTTCTGAAAAAGAGCAAAACAGTTTCTCATCTGATCCGTCAGTGGGATGACTAAGTGGGGAGCACATCAGGTGTCTGGATCTCACCACAACAAGAGCGGGCGCCCGCCTCTCTGTTTGCTTCTGTCTCGCCTCTTCTCCCTTCATCTACACAAACACCGCCGCCAAGGCTGAGTTTGGGTTCTGTTCAAGTTTAGTTTTTTGATATGACATTTGGTCTTTCAAAAATTTGTTTTGTTGATTATCTTTAAGCAAAACTGGGAGGAAAAAAATGAGGGCAGCAGGTGAAGGGGTTGCTGAAGTTGTATGTTTTCTGCGTGATAGATCTTCCTCAGACCGTGTAGACATTTACTCCTTTTAGTTTTGAAACTTCCTCCCTGACCTGTGAGTACTGACCTGATGTGACTCATGACCGCCCGTAACCAAGACCTAAAAGAATGATAACGCTTCTGCGCTTGTAAGGAAAATTAAAAAGCAATGGGGAATCCTACCCACAGAATGTGGCTGCTGATGGATGTTCCAGAATGTTCTGATGTCTTCAGTCTTGTACCAATACAGCAGCTGGAAAATGCTGTGTGAAGCAGACATTTAAATCCATAGGGGTCTGACTTCTCCAGTCCCACCTGTGCCTCTTGGATATTCTTTGTTAGGGAATGAATCCTGGAGTAGGGACCTGCAGTGTCACTCTCTGTTTGGTTTTCCTGGTAGAGCTCTTTTAAACCTAATCAGTGAATATTGGGAGAGCCGAATCTACTTACTTTCTAAAACTTTTATTTTTCTGTCTCTTTGACACACTAAAACTTCTTGTTCCAAGAGAGCAGTCAAGACTTCTGTAATCTGGATCCCCATTTAATGGCAAGCAATCAGTTTATTGAATCTGAGAATCATTGTTCCTATACATGAAGGAAGAGAATCTCTTTCTCTGATCAATATGTACTCCTTGAGAAACTGAGATCTTAGCACAAAGTCTGGTGTCCTGTTCCCTTAAGAGTCACCCTTAGAAAGGAAATTGAGGACCCAATAATGGCGATGAAGCAATGGCTTACTAAAGATATGGGCCTAATGAAATTCCTTCAAGTACAAAGTGTGCTGTTTGAGCTGCTAAAAGCTGTAGTTAATCATTGGAATTTTACTCTAGGTAGCAGATATTTGAATGCCAATGAATCCCAAATGCAGTTCTATGGGCTATTTTTGAAGACATCAGAAAGCAAAAAATATAAAGCCACCAAAAAAAAAAAAAAAGTCACCATTGCATCTAAATGGGCTCAAAACAAAAATAATCCATCCCGAGGCCTTGTGCATTTTCTGAGAACACAATAACTGCAAATGGCGCCGGAGGGAAGAAGGAAAGGGCTTCTCTTGACATTGAATAAAAGCTGTGTCTGGGAAGATACCTGGATAGGCCATTAACAATTTCCTTGTATTTCTACAGCTGCACTTGATGAGCACTTTGGAAATTAAAGGATTGCCAGCTTTTCCACTTTGGGACAAAACACATTTGTGCTAAACAGCCTGTAAGTAAATGTAGTAAACATATTTTTACAGTGAATAGAATTGTTTTATATTTTGGGGACTGATTGTGAATTTCTACAGCTTCTTGATTAGCAAAACATTTGGCAGTTCTCAGTCTTTAGACATTAAAATGCCAAAACAGATTTTTATTCTCAGACTGAGCTCCTATATTTTTTTTCATCCCTCTGACAATTATCCTAGAAACATTTGAAAGCACTAAAATAAAACGTGTTTTGAAAACACTCTCTGAAACATTTTACCTGTGTGACTTCAATAAGCATGTAAATAAAGCACTGGGTTGTTGTCTAACCTCCTGAGGGCAGAGACCGGAGCCCAGCACAAGCCTAAGGCTTGCTGAGACTGTTGGTGGGCATTTCCTAGGGCCTTGCCTGGGGCCAGGAAGAATTGTACTGCTGTACAGAAAAAGCCCGTGAAAACAGATGTCTGTGAGCAGTGCTGGGTCTCTCTCTCAGCAATAGCATTCCTGCTAATCTTTCGAAATCAATAAATTTCTGAGATTTAAGTCTTCAGCAATGATCTAGCCATTTTATTTTTAAGAGCCATGCTTTTATGATTTTTTTTGAATTATTATACTGAAATTAACTCATTTAGAAGGTTTTCTTTTAAATGATAATTTTGAGCATCATACTTTTTATAATTTTTATAATCAAATATAATCTATAAAAACAAATATAATAGATTTTTATTGATTATATTTGTTTTACATTCATTTTTGTTTACCATTTTTCAATATATTTAGGTTAATTATGTATAGACCAGTTTTCCAAACTGTTAGCTTTACACAAAACTTGAAAATTGAGTGAAAACCAGTAAGTTGAATAAATTATTTTTGCACTGGCTCACATAATGAAGATTTGCCGTCTTCTTTTCATGTGTGTTGTTGTTTTGTAGGTATTTGTGCGTGTGTGTGTGTGTGTGTGTGTGTGTATGTATGGTACAGGGTGGGGGATGTGGTTTTATCATTATAATTAAAACTTTAAATTAAAACACAGTAGTCATATTGTTTCTGTAACAAAACTAATCTGGTGACTTAAAGTAATATGTATCATTTTACAGTCTGGGAGGTGGGCAACCTACAAGACCATCACTGGGCTCTAATGAAAGTGCTAGTGGGCTAGCATTTCTTCTACGGTCTTCCAGGGAGAAGCTGGAGGCTGCTGGAGGCCTGTTGTGCTCCCTGTGGCACACCATAACCCATACCCTGCCCCTTCAGAGCCAGCCATTGTGTCTCTCTGGGCTCCATTTACATCATCACATCTCTGACTCTTGTCTCCTTCTATGTCCCTCTTTCAAGGACCCTTGTGATTATATGGATCCCATCTGGATCATCTCCAAATATCAACATCCTTAATTTAACATCAACAAAGTCACTTTTGCTAAGTAAAGGGACATGTTCTCAGCATCTGTATGTGGACATATTTGTGGGCTGGGGTGGTTATCATTCTGACTACTAATACCACATACCTCTGTTGTAGATACACAAAATTCCACTAATACAAAAAAAAAAAAAATTCTTGGTACTCACTTCTCCCTTTGAAACTTTTCCTAGGAATTTTTGTCCTTCCTGAACTCCAGTGTTTTTGTCCAGATTGTTTATCTATCTGGTTAAAGTAACCTTCCTTGAGTATTTTGCAATTTCAGTTGAGTCAACTTGCCCAATCTGTTCCTCACCTGACTCCTGCCCCATGTGAGATAGAAACATACTTCTAGCCTAAACTTCTTCAATCTGCACATTATTCTCTTAATGCTGATTCAATTCCCCAATGTCGAAACAAAAGCCCTACTTTCTCCTGGAGATGCATTTCCATCAGAGGACCCTCAGGTGCAGCAAATTATTTTCTATTGTCTCCTAGGCAAGGTGCAGGGGAGGAGAAGCAGGTCCCTGTCCCTCCAAGCCTGTCTAAACATGACTCCACCATGGACACTTGATGGTCATCCTCTTCCCTTGAAGATGATGATATCTGGTGGTCACTTTCCTCACTCTGGACATGATCCTGTGCTTCAAGGACCTCACCTTCATTTCCATCACCTTAATTTTCAGGATTTGCAGCCATTATTTCTTAGAGATTTATTAACCATAGGGGCCACCTTTCAATACCCATGGTCTCTGTGACCCTTCTCCCATTTCTTTCTTGGAGTGTAAGAACCTAGAGTCTTTGTACCCCTTGGAAATAGCAAGATGCAAGCTGATGGGCTCTAGGCCTTCACTTGGAGATCCAGCCCTTCTTCTCTTCCATCTGTTGGTTTCTTGTTCGCCTTTCCTGTTCCTGTCCTTCACTCTCATCTGACTCTCTCTCACTTTCTCTGTCCTCTCAGTCTTACAGTCTCTTCTGTGAGTCCCTGTTGCCACTCCAGAGCTTTTCTAACTATCTGTGAGGCCAAGTGCCAGTCTTAATTTCTCAGCTTACTTTTTAACTGATACTTCATTAAAATACAATAAACATGACTTACTTGAGAATGAAACATTTTTAAAAACTATACTGAATCTGAAACATCTATTCACAAATTTACATTTCAACTACTATAATAAAAACAAAGTAAGAAAAGAATTTTAAAATAACACATAATACATTAAAATGCTTATATGACTAATGTAGACCTTTGATTTGTAGCTATATGATATTTTGGAGAAAAAAACAACGCACTACCTATTTTAAATTGTTATAGGTTAATTTTGAATACGGACAACATATCTTAACTATCTTCCTAATGGAATCCTTTCCCCTGAAAATTTACACAGAAGCACTGGGGAGAGACATCTCATATCCTGACCATATACCCCTCCTTTTGAGCACAGGTGAAAACTGATGCACAGTTAACCCTAAAATGCAGCAAAGTCAAAGCAACAGCTCAGACACGCTAAGGCCCTCATTGGCTGGTTTTGAGTGAATTAAAAGGGAGAGTATACTGTGTTGGGCCTGATTTAGTCACATAAATTTTTTGACAGAAGGTCTAAGCCTTCTCTGAAACAGGACTGGAACCAGCAGACGCGCTTTCCCACGGAACTTTGAGGAAGCCATCTATCCTACAGCAGTAGAGAAATGAATACTTCCAACAGCCCAAGGAGGGTTAAAAGTGGATTCTTCCATGGTCAAGCCTCCCTCTGAGGATGGAGCACAAACTGTACCAATTCAAGCTTTGCAAAGCCTTGAACAGAGGGCACAGCTTTGCTTCTGACCTATATAAGCTGTGAGATAACCAATAAGTGTTGTTTGAAACCACTTAGTTTATGGTATTTGTTATGCAGCTGTAGAAAAGTAAGACAGTTCTTTCCTCCCACTGCTACATTTGTTGACCAATCAAGTTCTTGTCTTCTGCGTATGTGGTAGGTCTGATTCTTATCTTTCACTTTCCCACCACCACCACCACTTTGATCCAGAATTCCATTTGTTCTCTTTTCTGTCACTGAAGTGACCTTTTAAATGGCCCTCTGTCCTCTCCAGATTATCTTTCAATATCACTAGAAGCACTGATTGTGCCTATCTAGGTGGAAGGGGAGAAAACCTCTGTGGTCATGGAGTACTGGATCTGGTGGTCTTGGTGATAAAGCACAATTAGATGATAATGTCCAGGTCATGACTATTATGAGCACAGAGGGCTTTGAGAAAGAGGGAAGGACACTGAAGACACTTTAAGGAGTTGTCTGGCCTCGTCTGTCTTGGTGGACAGCAGTGTAAAATATAGTGATTATTTATAATTTATAATGAACTGAGTACAAATGAAATATCATTGTATGCTGTGTCTTAAGCTTTCCTTCATAGAGACATAGAGAAAGTGTCTTTGGCCTTTTGAGAAGTTTTTTTTTTTTCAAATTGCATTTTATATAATTCATTACAACTAACAAAAATCATGTATTTCAAAGCCCATGCAAAAAAAAAAAAAAAAAAAAAAAAAAAAAA
>NW_026000240.1:16748235-16791520 GCF_001458135.2 Marmota marmota marmota
CTATGCTATGCTGTTTTTTTTTTTTTTTTTTTTTTTTTTTCCTATAGTCAGTCAACCTACCAAGGTCCATCAGTTCTATGAACTGACCTGAATGAACTTGGCTGTGCCTTTCGAAAGATTTTTATATAGAACTCTATGACTGACTGGCCTAAACTTTCTCCTTTTGATGTTCCCCATGGTCCTAGGTGGTTTGGGAGCTTTGGCTATGTGGGTCACTTTCCCTTTCTAGCTGTGGAGGAAGAGTCTCTTGTCAAGTCTGACAGGCCTCTATGATTGCTACACAAATAGATGTCTCATTTGTGAATTGTGATTTCAACTAGTTAACACTTATCATCTAAAATCATTACACTTCCCTCCGTTTACTCATACATCACAAAATGATAATAACAAAAGCAAGTGTTTATTGAGTGCTAACAGTGTGCAAACTGTTAGAGATACAGAAATTATAAACAGAGCTAGGGATATAGGTCAGTTGGTAGAGTGCAAGGCCCTGGATTCAATCCCTAGCATCACACACACACACACACACACACACACACACACACACACACCTCTATCTCTATATATTATATATATTTAAACAGAGCTTCAGACCTTGAATGGCTGGTAGAGGAAACCAAGGGGGAAAATAAAATGAAATGAAAGAATTGTTTTTAGTATATAATTATTATTATAGAAATAGACCACAGGCTGCAGATTATTGGGGTAGACTCTATGGTTCAGGAGGACAGCACAGGTGTAGCAGGGGATTTCTTAGACATAGACCCTTGTAAAAGGCAGTGTGTGCTGGTCATCTGGGGCTTCTCTGGCTGGGTTGGCACTCTCCTCCACCATTAGCTGACCATGCTTCCAGTTCCTTCGTAAGTGATTAGAGAGACCCTGCAGACCTGTGCTCCCTTCCCCACTTGGGTGAAGTTGAGTTGTATTCCATTCTCACAGGGTCACGCTGGCCTGCATGACAGGCAGGTGTTCACTGCCCCAAGACCATGCAGGCTGAGGTGATGGCTCCTGAGCCAGCTTTGTCCTCTGCTTCTCTCACCCAGTTCCTGTGACCACTTCGTCCTGGGTGTTAGATAACCAGAACAATGGAGGCAGAGTGAGAGAGTTATGTCATAGCAGAGGGCTCCCTGAAAAGCAGTGTCATCTATTAGGGGAGAGGAAATAGGGCAAAGGAGAGAGAGGATCAACCCCAGACAGTGGGCTGCACCCAAGAGTATGGACCACCCACTCTCACTAAAGCCAGGATCAGCACACACTGCTCTGTACCATCTTCAGGTGACCCAGGACATGCTAATGAGAAGAGGGGCTGGCAAGAGGACCCAGGTATTTGTGGGGCACATTCATGAAATAAGGCAGTCAATAAAAAATGAGCAGATCAGACTAGATAAACCCTACTTAATGAAATGAACATGCCAAGAATTAACATCAAAAATAACTATCATTTCATACCTGATAAAAATGGTCAAGTGAGGGCTAGGGCTGAGGCTCAGTGGTAGAGCACTTGCCTAGCATGTTTTGAGGCACTGGGTTCAAGCCTCAGCACCACATAAAGATAAATAAAGGTATTGTGTCCATACACAACTAAAAAAATATTTTAAAAAAATGGTCAAGTGAAGAAAAGGCAAGTTCTTATGAAGAAATACAGTGGAAAGCAGGGTATAAAAAATTATAATAAAATGGAAAAACAAAAATGTTTATAACTAAAAACGGAGTAAGAATATCAAGTCAAGAAATGCTTCATATAAAGAATTAAAATGGGAAATAATTATATATTAAAAAAATAAGGAGATACTGGGTGGAGAGGAAATGGTTGAGGAAATACTTACGCATAACTGCACAGGACTAAAGCAGGATAAAGGAAATCACATTGAAGAGATTCCTAAGGTTCGAGGTAGGGTGAACAAGGAAGCACTGTCATGTAGACACACTGGTGAAGAACACCTAGAGCATCAAGGTGATACAGAACCCAAAGACAGAGCAGATCCTCACAAAGGGAACACACTTGATCCACCTCCAACTTAGCTGCAGTGGCACAGAGAACGAGAAGGAGGTCACCACTGTAAAGGAAGGGAACTGGGGCATGCATTTCATTCCATTTTTATTATCAAATATTTATGATAATTCATAGAAAATCACAGAGCAAATATCACATATCCGATATCTGGATCATGAAATAATAAATCATTTAATTTTTGTGGGAGTATTTTGCTTTCCCACACCAAATCAAATGCATTCCCCTTCGAACGCTGACTTTGATGGGCACCCTTCCAGGCATTTCTTCATATCTTGAGTTCTCATGGATGCATTCCTAGACAATAAGACAATAAATCATTTCATGTTATGTATTTTTTAAAAATAAATAATCCAGGTGTTTTGCTATTATTATTAAACTGTCATTTGTATTGGTGCAAGGAATATTTCTTTATTTGTGTAAAACAGCAGTATTCGAGGAGATATATGGAAAAATTAAAATATTATTGTATATGTTCTGCTGCAGACAGCTAAACAAAACTTATTTCCACTCTAGTTGTTCCCAAGTATATGTCTTTCATATACTGACAGGAACTCAGTGATAGATATGTAAAATAGTTACAATACTGTTCATGACCTTTAGAGATAATAATAACATCTTCCCTAAAATGCATGTTCTTAGAACTAGCGTTCAACCACAGATAATGCTAGGCACTCTCAACAATTTAGCTAGACGCTGACTTGAAAATCACCAGTTGTTTTAATTAGCTTTATTGTCACTGTGATGAAAGGACCTCACAAGAACAACTTAGAGAAGGAAAAGTTTATTTTGGCTCACAGTTTCAGAGGTTCCGTCCATGGTCAGCTGACTCCACAGTTCTGGGACTGAGGTAAAGCAGAACATTGAGGTGGAGGAAAGAAACTCAGAACATGACTACCAGGAAGCAAAGAGGCTCTGATCACCAGAGACAAAACACAGACCCCCAAAGTCATACCCCAATGACCTACTTTTTCCAGCCTCAACCTACCTGTCTGCAATTATGAACCAATAAATTCATAACAGTGGGTTATTCTACTGATTGGTTTAAGTGTCTCATAACCCAAGCATTTTACCTTTGACCATTCTTGCAGTGTCTCACGCACAAACTTTTGGGGGACACTCCATATTTAAATCACAACATTCCACCCCTTGTTTCCCCAAACTCATGGTCACTTCACAATGCAAAATGCATTTCATCCACTTTCAAAAGTCCCCATAATCTTAACAGTTTTAGGATTATCCAAAAATTCAAGTCCAAAATCTTATTCTAAGATTCAACACAAACTCATGAATATCATTATACAATATATAATGGCTCAGAGTAAACATTTCCATATCCCAAGGGACAAATAGGGGCACAGAAAGAAGGGATGAAACCAAAGTAAGACCAAAATCTAGTTGGGCAAATAAGTCCTGTAGTTCCATGTCCACATCTGGGACACATGGTAACATGGTGTTCTCTCCACGGCGTTTTGTGTGGCTCTACCTCTATGGCCTTACTGATTGCAGCCTGTGTGGTCTCTTTCTTGGCTTGTCTATGATGGGTTCCTGCTGCTTTCCTCAGCAGACATTCCACACTGCTGGCATCTCTCAATGATAGGGTCTCTACTACAGCTCTGTTTTTTTTCCTCACATCTTCATTTATCACCATCTCAGGGGCTGCTTGAAGGGATTCCAATTCTGCCAGAGTTTGCCTGGTTTTCCAGGCCTTTCTTTGAAATCTTGGTGGAAGCCTTTATGACCCCCTCATTCCAGCATCCTGCAATCCTGTAGAACCAGCTCCATGTGGTTGATGCCAAAGTTTGTGGCCATATTAAGCAGTATCCAAGCCTCCTTATACCATGGCTACTGAAGCTACTGAGAGTCTGGGTGACTGAGCATAGTGAAGCAAATTCCTAGCCTTCTATTATAAGCAGGGTCCCCAAGGTCTTTTCTCAAAAAAATGTTTATATTTACATGCTTGAGCTTGAGATGGGTGTGATCTTGCCAATTTCTGAAATGCCCTCAAGTAATCTTTTCTATTGTCTCTTTGTAAAATATTTAGCATCTCTTTAGCGGCTGTAATCTCTTTAGTGGCTGTAATCTCCTTAACAACCAGAGCCTACCTGGCCCCAGTTTTACTCACTTTTTCTGCAAAAACTGCAAGTTTTTCAAATATTTCTGATATGTATTCTGCTCCTGATTATTTCAGTAACTTTGATGAAAAGCTGGCAGAAATATTTGTGACACTGCCTGAATGCTGGGCTGCCTTGAAATTTTCTCTACCAGATTAATTGCTACTTCACTTACATTCAGCCTCACAAAAAGTCTCAGGGCATGGGGAAAATATAAGCAACTTCTTTGCCAGAATGTAATGTAAATAGCCTCTCATTTAATTTCCAATAGAGTGCTTCTCCTCTGAATTTTTTTTAGTTCAGTCTTCACTGTTTTTTAGTTCAGTCTTCACTGTTCACAATCCCATTCCCATTCTTATCTTCTGAACGTCCACCAGAATTCCCCACTAAGCTCCACTTATAAAATACTAAAACTTTTTCAGCTTGCATTTCCTAACTTTTCTTAACTCTTCTCACAAACCAGTTCTTTATGCCTTTGAATGACATGATCACGTGAATGATACTGGTGTGGTGTTCACTTGGGTTCTAGGTTCTTGGCGTCTTGAAGAAAGGATTGAGCAAGACATACAGAAGTAACAGGTGGAGCATAGATTTATTGAAAGTGAAAGTGCACTCCATATAGTAGAGCAAGATGGGCTAAGCGAGAGTGACTCAAGGCCTTGTATGATTCTTGTCTCATTTGCTGAGCTGTGCCTCATTTCCTTCCCCACTGTTATGGTTTGGATGTGGTGTCCCCCAAAGTGAAACAATGCAAGAAGGGTCAGAGGAGAAATGATTGGGTTGTAAGAGTGTTAACCCAATAAGTGATTTAATCTCCAAATAGGGATTAACTGAGTGGTAACTGAAGTGGTAGGGTGTGGCTGGAGGAAGTGGGAAATGGGGCATGGCAATGGGGTATATATTTGTATCTGGGTGAGTGTAGTCTCCCTCTCTGCTTCCTGATCATCATGATGTGAGCTGCTTCTCTCTCCCATGCTCTCCCACCATGATTTTCAGCCTCACCTCGAACCCTGAGGAATGGAGCCAGCCTTCTATGGACTAAGACCTCTGAAACCCATGAGCCCTCAAATAAACTCTTCCTCCTCTATAATGTGCTTGCTGGGATCTTTAGTCACAGGAGCAAAAAGGGTGACTAAAATACCCACAGACCTGATTGAAGAACTTTCCTATTTGTTCCCATTGGATACTTAATTTTTTCCTGATCAGAATATAGGAATGGTGGCAGGTGTTGTCATGGAGATAAGTCCTGGTGGTGGGAGTTGCCAAGGTAATGGGACTTATTAGAAACAGACATGACGATACATCGCCCCATCTATATTCCAGTCCTGCTCAGACCCCATGTGGGCGATGGAATGGGGTTCCCCTCAGTGGAATGGGCTGGCTGAGAAATAAAAGCTAAGAGAAATAAAATGGTGAAAAAACCACAGAACACAGAAAATAATTCCCAAAGTGAGGGGCAAGAAGGACAAGCTGATCAGGTGGATCAAGCTTCTGGACAAAGACGGTACCTGTGCCTGCTTTATTTAACTCAGGAAACATCAGAGGCCTTCCATAGAATGTTCTTCACCAAAATTAGAAAAAGGTGGGCTGTTCAATTCCTAATGGGATATGCCCATCTCCAGTACTCCTATGAGGAAACTTTCTAGCAGAGCAGAAGGAAAGGTCACATGCATTGGGTGATCTATTGCTGTGGGAGAGACACAGAAAGTTGCTAATGCCAGGCCTGTCTCTCCCTGGCTACCATGCCAAGAGAAGGTCCTCATGTATTTCATGTATGGCTTCCTGCACTCCAGCTAGCACTTTTCTTGTACCCCGCCTCTGCCATTTTGACATCCCTAAGCTCCTACCTCAATACAATGACCCCACTTCTCTGTACCAATTTCTGTTTAAGTCAGTATTTTGTTGCTGTGAGGAAAACACCTGACAAGAACAACTTAGAGGAGGAGAAATTATTGTTGGCTCACAGTTTCAGAGGTTCAGTCCATGGTTGGCTGACTCCGTACCTCTGGGCATGAAGTGAGGCAGAACATCATGGTGGAAGTGTGTGATGGAGGAAAACAGCTCAGGACATGGCAACCAGGAAACAGAGAGAGTTCTGATCACCAAAGACAAAATACAAGCCCCAAAGACACTCCTCCAGGGACCTACTTCTTCCAGCCACACTCTACTTGCCTACAGTTAGGGCCCAATTAATCTGTATCACTGGATTAAACCACTGATGAGATTAAACCTCTCTTAACCTCATTTCTTCACCTGTGAATACTCTTACACTGCCATACATGAGCTTTTGGAGAACACCTCATGTCTAAACCACAACAGGAGATAATTATGGAAAAAAGTGTGAATTGTGTTTTTCTATAATAATTGATGTTGATTTCAATATCATGGTTATAAAAGCTGTGTCTGTTTTTCCAAAGATACTGCTAAATTTTTATATTGTAATCTCTACATCACTAATTTAAGATGTATTGCTGAGACGAAGTTTTGACATAGTGATGTATTTTACATAGTTCTCTTAAGCAGTCATCTTTACCAGCTCACTGGCTCATAATATGATAAGTTGGTTTGTCCTTATTTTTGAAAAGATACAGATGTTTTCTTGGAAGCTTCCATACCTTCTAAAACATGACAATAATCTTGTTTGCTCAATGTTACTTAAAATTCAAAACTCAGAGTAAATTGTGCCTCACAAAATTCTTCAACATTACTGATTACCAATTTTTTTGATATGATTTTTCTTTGCTATTAATTCAGATTACTTTTTATCTTAAAAGGATTACATGTTTACAAAATGATGAAAAGAAATGTACAGAAAAGTCTCATGTACCCTTCCACAATGTTAATGTCTTATACAACAATGCTACGATATCAAAATTTAAAAAAATGAGCCTGGGTACAATTTATCTAGCCTTTGTAGATTTCACAGATTATACACGTACACATTTATGTGTGTACACAATTCTAGAAATGTATCACATGTGTATACTTTGCACAACCAATGCCATGATCAAGCTTCTCAATCATCCTATCATTATGAGAATCCCTCACATTTTCCCTTTATATCTGTTCTCAATTCTTAATTCAATTGTTCTTGTGAAAAGTCAAGGATGGTATCATCAGAAAAAAAATCAGTTTAATTTATTTCATTAATGTACAAAAACATTAAAATATTAAATAATATTCAATATTTTTATAGAATAATCAGAAAAGCAGGTTTAAGAGGTAACTCATTAACTTGAAAATATCAGTGTATGGAAAAACTCTATTACAAACACAATCTTTGATGGAGAAACCTGTCCATATTTCAATCAAGACTACTCCTGTTGATTTAATATTACTAGAGATCTAGGGGAATGTTTTAAGAGAAATTAAAATTATTAAAATGACAAGAAGTAGAAGAAGTAAAAGTATTATTATTAATAGATTTTAGCTTCTAAACAGAAAATCCAATGTGAAAAACTACAAGAACTAAAACTAGTTTCAGAAAATGGCAAATAAACAATTTATAAGATCAGCATTTACTTTTAGGTTAGTAACTACTACTACTACTACTACTACTACTAATAATAATAACAATAAATTAAAAACATGATGCTATATATGAAAGATCAAAAAATGGTAGATATTTATTATGATAAAATGTATATAACAATAGCATTCCTTATTAAAGAATGCTATACATCTTTTAAGTGTATAGTTCAGTACTAAGTACATTTACATTATCATAAAACCACCTCAGAACTTTTTCATCTTCCCAAGCTGAAATTTTGTACACATTAAACATTGACTTTCTGTTCCTTCCTCTGTACCAATCCCTAGAAAACACCATTCTACTTTAAGTGCCTTTAAATTTCACTACTCTGGATAACTCCTAGAAGTAAAAACATATGATATATCCTTTTGTGACTGGCTAATTTCCTTTAAACTAATGCCTTCATGCTTCAACTTTATTGTGGCATGTGTCCAGATATGTTTTCTTTTTAAGCCTGTATAATTTTCTGATGTATGTTTATACCACAATTTATATATCTATTCATTTCTCTACTGAGTTGCTTTAGTCTTTTACTATTGAAAATAATTCTGCTATGACTATGGGTGTACCAAAATCTCTTCAAGTTCTGGCATCTAGTTCTTTTAGAAATATGCTCAGAAATGGAATTTGTGGATCACATGATAATATTATGTTTAATACTTTGAGGAGCCACCATACATTTTCCACAGTAGTTATACTGTTTTACATTCCCAGTGGCAATGTGCAAGGGTTCCAGTTTCTCCACATCCTTGTCAGCACTTGTTATTTTCTATTTTTTAATCATTTTAATTCTAAGGAAGGGGGAAATCATCTCATGATTTTGATGTGAATCTCCCTAAGGATTTCTGATTTTGAACATTCATTTATTGGTTTATGGCTTATTTTCTTTGGAGAAACATACATTTCTGTCAATTCATCATTTTTAAAATTGGGTTGTTTTTTGTTGTTGAGTTATGGAAGTTCTTTATATAGATAGGATAGTAATCCCTTATCAGATATCAGGTATATAATTTGCTAGTATGTTCTCCCATTCTGTGGGTTGAGTTTTCACTGTGCTGATAATTTCTTTTTGATGATTTGAAGTGTTTAATTTTGATGACGACCGATTTATCTGTTTTTCTGTTCTTAGTAATCACTGAAGGAAAGAGATTCAAGAAAGAGGGTGTGACTCATTACAAAAACACATGTGCTACTGTAGTGACACCCCCTTGCTCCACAGAAAAGTCTTAACTGGGCTTCTCCAGAAATCTTCACCATGGCTGATTTTAGGACTGTCAGCAAAAGAGCCTCTACAAAAGAGTTCAAAGTAGATTAACTTCCTATTTTCGAGTTGCCCTATTTTACTTGGCCACTGGTTGGGAAAAAATCAGTACTCTGGGTGCTGAACACCCCTTTACTAGTTTTTCACAAACATGTATCCAGTTGTAGAAAGTGTAAATGGGTCTCTGGCCTTATGCTGGGGCTTCACAGAGATGCCTACATTTCTAAGATAAGAGAAGTTACCAATTGGGCTCCATGGTAACAGCTGGCAGGGGGAGGACAGAAAGAGGAGAAGAAGCTCTCCCCTTCTCAGGGGTTGTCCTTGAAGGGTTAAGTTGCCCAGAACAATGAAAGAAAAAATAAAACTGCTTTTATGTGAACTTTTGCAGACTATGAACTTCTGAGCCCCTCCCCTTACATGTTGGGTATAAAATTCTAAAACTACCTGAACTCGGGGTTCAGGGGATTGATGGATTACAGCAAAAGCTGTGCCTTCTGAACCTGGCTGCAGACATCTTTGGAAAGGGAATAAACTATGGCAAGGATAGAGTTTAGATTTCAGTGGGATGGATTGGAATCATAGAAGATGAGACAATGGAAGTAGCAGTTTTAGGTCCTGGTCAAGATGTTTAAAGAGAGTTCAACAGTATAAATTCATGAGACAAAGGAATCAATTATCTCCCTTTCTTTCCATCATTTTCCACTTCTTATTCTAATTTTGGTACAATAGTGAGTTCTGGAAAGTTAGACTCCAGAAAATGTTTTCATCTTCATTTAAAGAAAAATTCTGCAAGATAAGGTCTGAAAGAACTGAGCATATTGATATGCTTCAGGAAGAAATCAAACAAAAAGACAGGCAGCAAAGAAAAGAAAAAAAAAAAGGGGGCGGGGAATTGGCTGAGTGAAGCCCTGATCTGAAGATGATGGGATTCAGGAGAATAAAGATAATGGTTTAGATCTGGCATGAAGCAAGGCCATTTTCTACTTCAAGTGGAACAGAGGAAAATGGAGAAGGGAAGGGAATACAACATTGCACGTGGCAGAGAAGGAGGTTCGGGAGGTTGATTGGTGGAATTGCCCTCATTTCTCCATGAACTCGGGGTCAAGGTCCTCTGCTGAAAGTGAAGTATTAGGTTAGGAGTTCAAGAACACACACTCAAGTCAGGAATGGTGCAAATGGCCCTGTCTCCTTTCTTGAAATGGAACCAGCTTCTGGATGCTTTGTAAATGGCCACGTCTCAACTCCATGAACTGCCTTCCCTGTTGTAAAGCTTTCCTTCCAAGTAGAAAGCAATGGCCAGCAACCTGTTACAGAATTCCAGCTGAGTGCTAAATGTATGTTTTCTCTAAGACTTCCCCAAATGGATGGTGACACTTTTCCAAGTGTCATCACAACACCTTGCCAGGCCAAACCTGCTTGGCTTTGAAGGTGGCATGAAGGATAGATAGCCTTGTTCTCTGGCCTAACTATCCACTCTAAGGCTGGTCGTCTACTACTTATTAACACCAGTGTAATAGCTCTTGTTAAAGCTATATCCAGGCAAAGAAGTTATACCTGTCATTTAAAAAAATATATTTATTTACTAAGAAGGGTCTTTCTTAAAACACGTCTGATTACTCCGTTGTCTTCTTTAAGATGTAAACTCCACTTCCTAAGTGGGATAAAGGCATGATCTTATCATGGGCCTCAGACCTTTGCCTGGCCTGACCCTCTGTGCACCCCTCAGTTCCATCCTGTAGTGAGCAGAGCCTTACTCTCACCATCCCCTGAATCTTTACACAGCCTGTTCTCTCTGCTTACTTCACTCACTTGATCAGGCCAAGGTACACTCGTGTCTCCTGTTCCATGGGTCGGGTGCTCCTTCTGTGTGCTCTCATAGGCTCTAGGTTGTTGCTTTTCAATGCTTCTCTGTTCATCTCTCTGTATTTTTAGCCACTCCAGGTTGGGAACCTCTCTGAAGAGTCACTATTCTTCCTGCAGTAACTTATACAGTGCGCCTGCAACATAATAGGAACTCGGAAAACATTTATTGAGTGGAATCATGATTCTATTGAATTTTTGAACAAATTACATAAAAGGAGAAAGACTGGAGTTTGGAAGACAGACCCTTTTACTAGCTATATGACCCCTTGAAAAATTAAACTTCTCCGACCCTGATTTTTCTTCATTGTCAAGTGGAGTCAAGCATACCTTCCTACCTCATTGTTGTTAGTATAAATAAAACAGTGTGTCTGTGTCTAGCACGACAGATAGCACAAAATAAACTAGTAATGCTGGCTCACAATTATCCTTGACATTGGGTGAAGCAAATGGGTACCACATTTTTAGCACTTATTTTTATCATTTTCTTCATGATTTTCAGGGCTATGGAGCACAAAGTCACCCGTGTTTCCTTCAGTCAGTGGTGACAGTGGAAGATGAGACTGAGAATCTTCTCAGTTATCATGAATGATATTTAGGTGAGCAGAGTGTGTGCCCATTATTTCTCTTGTATTCTGTATCCTTTGCATCCTGCTTGTACCCAGCAGGAAGAGAAGAGATCTGTGTAGAGAAACCGAGTCTGAGCTGCTCTGCTCCCACAGGATTTACCCACAAAACATGCCTATTGAAAGCTACTACAGATGTGGCCCTTTGTTCTTGAAGATTCCACCCTTGTCAGACCCCTGTGCCAAGTACCCGTTCTGAGAGGAACAGCTAGGAGAGCTAGGGGTTTACAAAATGGATAAGTTGTGCTTCTGCATTAAAGATTGGATAGAGGAGAAACAAAAGGGTGTATGTGTGTGTGTGGGGGTACTAAGTGTGATAGCATGACCTTGGCTTTTTACTCTGACTCTGAGCTGACCTTATTCTGCCACCTCAGTCAAAATAATTTTTTCAATTAAGGTGTGTGTTCTCATCTGTCAACTAAACCTGCTAAGAACGACCTTCACAGGAGAGTCCTCAGGAAGAGCTAATAAATGATGGGGAAATGTGAGAGAAGGAAAAGTACCAGGTAAATCTTGAATAACAAATCAGGACCTTTCTGTGCAAAGTCAAACCAGGAGGCATTTAATTTGGAATCTTCCCGTGCTTGGCTATTCGCCGAAGGAGAATGGATCACAATAAATGTATATATAAAAGAAGAGCTGACAGTTGAGAAACTAAAATGAAAACTAACGACATAAACAATGTTGGAGATGCCTTCGAGGAGTCAAGTCCTTGCAAAGTTGAGATCTCAATTTAGAACATTTCTTTCTCTCTAATTGTTGTTCTGGGTGCTGCTGCAATATGATGAAATGGCCATAAACTTAGTGTGATAGGCTTGCAGAATAATTTAATTATAATTTAACATTTACTTTTATGCTATGCAATTACTTACATTGCTTTTCGCTGAAGACAATACATTTAAGCAGCTGCACACAATGAAAAAATAGCTGACAGGGTCAATTCTAAAGTTATACTAAGGTTTATTTACATTCCGTTTTCACCCAGTGGACTTAACAAATTAAGCAGCATGAGACTAGTTAAAAAAAAAAAAAAAAAAAAACTAGACAAGCAATCAGGACCCCTTGATTCGACTCTATATTTAGCTCTTTCGATTTTGTAGATTTCTTAATCTTTAATGGGGTAAAACACAGTTTTCTTATTTGTAAATATTGTCAATCAATGGTCTATATTTCTTTCATTCACTAACGTTCTTTGAGAAGGATTCATGATAATGTGGCCTATAGAATTAAAAACAACAAAAAAGCTATGTCATTTATGAGATTGAAGTTTTCCCCAAAGCAAAGTCTTCTGACTGTATTGGTGTCTGCTTCGTGGTGATGTACGAGACTGACTTTTGATGCTGGAATTTTGTTCTGTACTCTTGAGTTACTTTATGTATTTCCTCTTCCTGGAAGTCTGCCTCACAAGTCATTTTCATGTGGGCAGTTTTACTGCAAAATATTTGTTGCCTGGTTACAATGCAAAAATGGCTATTTGAAAACACCACTTAGATTTTCTTTTTCATTAAATATCCATTTCAGCTTTTCGATGACTTTAGTATTAAACATTCTATGTTCATTTTGAAATTCACAAGGACAACTTTTATTGTCAGTACAGCCATTGTGACTTGTATAATTTAGTATTTGGAGGGATTCTCCCAAGTAAACAAGCTATTAGAAGTCCTAAGAAAAGGTCAAAAGTTAGAGGTATTTAAAGTTTCCAGGAGACAGAATTTATTCAGTTTATTTATATGCATTTTACCATAGAATAACAGTGTCTTTAAAACAGTTTTACTGATATAAGGTTGATATAAAAACTTACCGATTTAAAATGTACAATTTAATATTCTCAAATATCTTCTCATGGTTACACAGCCTTCACTGACATAAAATTTTAGGACGTGTTCACCCCTCCTAAAAGAAACCCCCACACCATCAACCAGACCTAAGCAATCAATCCCTATCTCTTCAAACCCTCCACCCCCAGCAAGCAACTGTTAATCTACTCTCTGTTTCTTTGGATTTGCTTATACTGGAAATTTAAAATATGGAATAGCAATATACAGCCTTTTGATATCTGATTCTTTCATTAAGCAAAATACTACCAAGGGTCTATCATGCAATAACGTATATCAGCACTTTGTCTTTTTTTATTTCCAAATAATATTCATTGTATGGACTTTCCACATTTAAGGTTTACATCCATCAGTCGATTAATATTTCAGTTGTTTCCAATTTGGGGCTATTAGGAAATGCCCCCACAAGCGTTTGTTTATAATATTTTGTGTGGATGTGTGTTTTTATTTCCCTTGAGAGTGTACCTGGGAGAACAATTGCTGAGTCACATGGTAATTCTGTGTTTAAAATTTTGAGGATCAACCAAGCTTCATCAGAGCAGCTGTACCATTTTACATTCCCACCAACAGTGTGTGGTGGTTCCTATTTCTCTACATCCTGGCAAAACTGGTTCTTGTAGTTTTTCTTATAGCCATCTATGAGGGTGAAGTGGTATCTGTGTGGCTTCATTTGCATTACCATAATGATCATGATGTTGAGCATCATTTCATGTACTCACTGGTCATTTGTACATCATTTTTGGAGAAATGTTTGAATAATCAAATCCTTTATCAATAATTCAATTGAGTTATTTTTCTTTTTGCTATCAGATAGTAGAATTTCATTATGTATTACACTTGTTATTTTCTAGTTATTTTAATAACCAGCTTAGTAACTATGAAGTATCATTTTATTGTGATTTTGATTTAGTTGTGGTTATTGTCTATTTGAGAGAAACACCTATTCAAGTCCATTGCCAAGTTTTAGATTGTATTGTTTGGGTTTTTGTTGTTGATTTGTAGGAGTTCTTTACATATTCTGAACATAAAACCATTATCAGATATACAATTTGCAAAAAAATTCTTCTCATTCTGTAAGCTGTCTTTTGACTTTCTTGATAATTTCCCTTGATGCACAAAATGTTTTCATTTTTATAAAGTCCAATTTTTCCTTATTGATGTTTATCCTTCTTTTTGTCTTTTGTCTGAGTATTCATTGTCAAGTACAAGTTTGGAAAGATTTATTTCTGGTTTTTTCAGAAAGTTTTATGGTTTAACTCTTATATTTAGATGATTGATGTTTTTTTTTTACTTCATTTTTAAAATTTTGTGGGGTATAAACTTAACAACTATTTTGCATGCAGAAATTCAGTTGTTCAGTTCCATATGCTGAAGAGACAACTCTCCTTAATAAAAGGACTTGGCTCGCTTGACAAAAATCATTTAGAAACAGATATATGGGTTTATTTTGGAACCCATAATTCTATGCCATGGGACTGTACCTTGATGATGGTTTATATGGACTACTTAGACTGTAGTATAGACCATCTGCAGTCTATATAAATTTGAGGTTTGTTTTTTTATTTACACAGAAGAGACTGTTGGAATTTTTGTAGGGATTGTTATAGTTAAAGCTTCATCCCGGGGTTTCATAAACGGACTTCCAGACCACTCATGTATAATCGATCAAGCCTTTATTGAAGCACACTAGTGGTGGCTGACCAGAACATAAAGCTGTTCCCCTGATCAGCCCCAAACAATTGCAAGGGTGCTCCTTATAAACCTGAAAACCGCAAAAGGGATGTTCGGGGGTCTAGCCAATGCAAGCAAGCCAGGTTACAGAAGCAGCAGAGTGCAGTCAAGCAGTGGGAAGCCTAACCAATCATAGTTAGCCCAATCACCCCAGTTACGGAAACAGACCCCCGTTACCCAAGTTACAGAAACAATGCTCCATTAGGTAGTTCTGTGTTCTTAAAGGTTTCTATAGCAAAAGGAAAAGAACATCTTTCCCCAGTCCTGATACTTCTACTTGGCATGGTTGTTTTATAGAATGAAGCCATAAAACAAAATGGAGTCACATTTGCTCCTACTATCACATTCTCCACTGGTTTTAGTAGGTTTGATGTCAACCTTGCATATCATTAGGCCTCAGGCTTTTTTTATTCCATCCTTCTGTGTCTAAGGGACCACATTGGGCTCACAAGAACATAAGTCTGACCTCACCCATATTTTTGTGTATATGGTTTAAATCAGTGGGCCCTGGTCTTGTAATAAGTCCAGTGTTCTCTTCCTTTTACTCCATCAAAATAGTGGGTTACATAGTTCAAAGTTATTGACACTTTGGAGATTTAAGCAAGGAGTTCAAAGTGGGATCCGGGAAGCACAATTTTTGGTGAACAGGAAGTTGTCCCACTTATAAGTTGGGTTGAGGAAGCAAGTGTCTCTTTCTGGGAGATCATCCAGTGTGATCTTGGGAGTAGTTTCCCAGGTACATCTTCCTGAGCCAGACATATTGGTGAACATCTATATCGCCCGTAATTTTTTCTCTAATGTTAGGGACCTCCTACTGCTATAAGGGAAAAGGGCAATGACCGTTCTTGCTACTTCGAGCTGAAAGGGGGCGATGTGCAGTGGGCAAGCAATTTGGAGTCCCTTTTTAGAAACTGAGTGGGTCAAGGAGTCCATGGTAAAAATCTGGTTCAGGAAGAACAGGATGTAAATTCACCTGGGGTGGGCACTTCTATGAGAGAAACAAAAAGACATGAGTGCTGAAGTAAGATTAATACAAAATAGCAGTTGTAGCATCTGGAACCTGTCCATGAATATCATGAAAATGAAAGAAATTAATAACTGTTTATCAGGAGGTGGAAGATCTGAGAAATTGTCCCCATAACAAGGCCTAACAAAGCCTAATAAGGCATTTTTTTTTAAGGGAACATAAATCTTTAACATTGTCAGAATTATCAGGAATGTAGACACAACATTTAGTTACATCAGTTATTGTCATCTGATTTTTATAAAAATACCTTTTTGGCATGACTTCTGTGTTCAGTAAAGATCCCTTTGTTACTTAGGGTTAGATAATTATATTAATAAACATTGATTACATCTACCTGTGTATAAAGTTAGGAAGATCTGTAGGTCTTAAACTGAATAAAAACTTCTGGCAGTTTTTAATTGATAGTTATCAGGCATTTTTGCCTAAGAATTTCTCTTTTGTTGCCTCCAGTCTTACTTATTTTGGGGGGTGCTAACACTAGTGTACATTTTAAGTTACACTAAAATAACTGTTGTTTCTTTGTAAATGCCCAGGAATGGCTGTGCTTTGGTCTTTAACTGTTTTTGCTAGGTATTTAAGACCAAGTTGGTCAAACTGACCTTGTTCCTATTTATTGGTAAGAGTCAGCTGAGTTTTCTTGGAGGACATTCTTGGGGAACTTGTGAGCAGCATTTTAGCTCTGTTAGTGTCATCTGCATTAGGATGGGTCAAGGTCTTGCTGACCATATGGCCTCCCTTGGAAGCATCAGGCATGTCTCCCCTTTTTAATGACCCTCCTTTTTTTGCAGCATGGACACTCATTGACTTTTTGTTCTCCATTGGTCTCATTAATATCCCTTATAGGGAGGTTATGTGGCTCAGAGTTGCAAAGCTTTTCCCCCTGTCCTGGATTCAGTCTGACTTAGAGGGCAAGAGCCAAATATTGGTTTCTTTGGCCCCTTTATTTTAACCTTAATATTTAAATTTGGCCTTAAACATCTAGCAAGTCAGTTTTACGAGTTTTAAAGTAAGAATGCTGGGCTTTAACTTTAAAGTTTATAACTTTACAGTTAATTTTTACATAACACAATATCCTTATTTTATTTATTAATTTATGTAACATTGAAGATCTACCTGAAGGCAGAAGATGACACCTTAGCATCTACTGTATGATCTAATCACTGTAACGCCAACAAGGCAGCTTGTAGATCCAGAGACCCCATTAGATTTTGGCTATAAAAACTCTCTCTTGCCAGGTTTTCCTCTCTTGCTCTCTCCTTTTTCTCTCACTTTTCCTGTCTCTCATTCTCCCTCTCACTCTTTTCTCTTTCCCTCTCTCTTTTTCCCTCTGTTTTTTTTTCTCTCTCTCTCTTGCACTTTCCTTTCCCTCTCTCTCTCTCTCTTTTGCACTTTTCTTTTTTTTTCTCTCTCTGTCTTTTGTGTGTGTGTGTGTGTGTGTGTGTGTGTGTATGTTAATCAGACACTGCCACAATAAAGGTCTCTTGGTTGCTCTGAGTGTCGTGGTCACTTTTCTTTTAGTTATAATGAAAATACAAAGTGAAATTAACAATAGTAAAAACACATTTAGCTTGTATATAATTTTGAACCTTGGCTGAGTTATACATTATATTTTCTATTTGAGATCACAGTAATCTTTCCAATAAAATTAATCTTTGAATATAACTTTAAATTAACTGAAATCTGGCCTATTTTGAAGTTATTCTGACATGCTATAAGGTGGGAGGAAGAGTCTTATCTCAGGTAAGGCAGGGCTCTTTACAAATCCTAGGTAAAGTGTTTTAGTTCTAAAGCTGATCTTTGTCTCTCTTTTTAGATATCATTTTATAAAGTTTACATATATTGTTTCCTGACTCTGTATGAATGTTAGTAGCACAATATGACATACATCTGAAACATTAATTAAGGAAAGGCTGAGAGCCCTTAACATTTTTTTTTCCATGTGGAAAAATGGCAAATTGTTTTATAATATTAATCTTTAAATAGATTAGGCTCTCATCACTTTTTAAAATATCTTTAATTTTTTATATTTTAATGTAAAAGGTAACATAAGATTTGGTTACAAAACATCAAATAATATAAATAAATCCCCAATAAAATCTATCATCTTTATAAGTTTAAATTACCATTACAGACAATTTTAGTTTGGAGAATACCAGCTTGATAAAATGTTTCTTTAAACCTTTTACCTTAAAGACTTGTATACCTAAAAGATATGAACACATTTAATCTGTAAAGAAGAGTAATGTACCACACTTTTATTGATGTTTTTATATTAACCAAGGTTAGCTTTTAAAGGAAAATCTAGACTCTGTAATGTAGGACAATACTTAAAATAATAGTTGCTGTTTAGCCACAGATGTACAAACCTTAATTTTTTAAGATTACTTGTTCTAGGGGATAAAACTTAATAGACACAATGTAATTAATATTTTTAGAAGTTTTTGTCATTTTAACATATACATATATCAGTACAGTATTATTTGTCCTTAGGGAACAACCTTGAATAGTTTTAACTATTTGTGTTACATATATAACCAACTTAGTTACATATAAGCCTTTTAATATTTGTTTTTTATTTATAGACCTTTATATTACTTAATTAGACCCTTTTGTTGTTTACTTAGATGTATTATAATTATATTTTACCAAATAAAGACTTTTAACCTGGAAACATTTTTTTAAAATATATTTTTATATTTAGAACTTTTTAATAATTTTTAATCCATTGATCTTTTTTTTCTGTTTGTACCTTGAAATAATCCTTATAAATTTCTGAATTTAGATAAATTAATTTATTTTAATAAGATGAAATATTTGTTATTTACAGTACTTTAATTGAAATACAGTTGAAACCTCTTGACTCCTTGTATATAGAATTATACCTGTTGGTACTTTGTAATTTATAGTAACCTTGTTTTTATAATAATACAAAAAATTTAAAATTTTTTTTAGTTTACCAATTTATGAAAACACCAACATTGTTTAAGTATTTTACCTTATGGAATTTAAGGAGTTAAGAGTACTTGATATTATATTTAACAGTCAGCATTTTAACTTTGTACCAATTAGATATCTCTAACAAACACATCCATGATTAATTTTATATACGTTTAGATGAAATTTACGTATCTTTTTTAAAAAACAAGATATCTGACAAGTGTATTGAATAGTATTACTAATCTTTTTTCCTGTTGAAGAAAAAATCCTAGAGACAATGGATGTCAGACACTTTATAGACATTAACATTTTAAAGCTGTTTAGCCATCTAGAAACAAAATTGTGTATTAGTAACTTTAAAGACATTTGTACTTTTATCTATTTTCCCAATTTGAATTGAACCTTTTAAATCATATTAACCAAAAGTATTTGGATCCATTTTTAAATTATAATTTATGAGCTCATATGTCAATTTTTTAAATCAAATATATGTAGACATGGCAATACATGTAGACAGACAGTACACCGGTGCACCCACACAAAGCAAACAGACAAACAAAAACCTTGTAGCTTATTTTTTAAACACCTATTAGAGAGTTAATCTTTGTAAATTGGCCTTAGAATAAAGCAGAGTGTAATCAGAAAAACATATTAACCTAGGCATATTGGATCAAAATTATGAGTTTAACAGATATAGAATTTTAAAAGTTTTCTAACTTTTTTTCCTGAGGTAGTCCTGTTCATGAAAACTGAAAAGAGTTGAGGGAGCATAGACAAACAAAGGGGGCTAATTTCTCCCTGGAGGAACTTCCCAAAGATGCAGCTTTATTGGTATCCTTGGGAGAGTCCCCCAGGTTGGGGTCCCAATCTAAACTGGTTTTTCTGGTTTCTTGGATAGCGAGCGGCCACCAACTTTTAGCCTGACATTGAAAAATCTTTAGACCATTTTTTAATAGTTGGGAGTTATTCATGCTTGCAAATACTGAGAGACAAAAGCCAAATTTTCTAGATAAAATTATGCTTTTTGTTATACAATTTAGGAATAATAATTTTATAAAACACTTTAGTTTTAATCTGTCCTCTATAGGAACTGACATGATTTACCTAGTTGGCCACCTGGCCCAGTTCCTAAATGAAGGCAATCTCTAGAATGCCTTTTTATTATTATTATTATTATTATTATTGTTGTTGTTGTTGTTATTATTATTATTATTTTACCTTTAGCTTTTACTTTTGACAATTCTTTTAGTCCTGTTGGCAGCACTTCACATTTTAATGCAAGCTGTAGTGAGCACAGTTAAAACTGTTTTAACCATTTCTTTTCCATTAGAAACAAACTGAGGTAGAAATTAACACAGAACACAAAGGGAACAAACAAAAACAAACCCACAAAGTCCTGAAAATTGTTAAGAAAACAAGTTAAAGGGGTCCAGGTAGAGATCTCTGTAGCGCTTCCTTGTCCCATGATGTCAGTGGAGGGAAGGAGTCCTGGTGAAAGAAGAGCGGTTATGAGAACAAGAAAAGGGCTCGCGCACAACATTTGGACAGATAAACACAAGACAAATGGCCAGCGAACAGACACTGGACAAATGACAAACAGCAAGAAGATGCTGGAGAAATGACAAACAGCAGAACAGACACAGGACAAGCAACAATCGCTGAGGTCACACAGGGAGACCTCTAATGGGGCAGAGACCATGTCTCGTTCTGCCCCCAGACAGATGAGGCCCCACAGGGAGGCCTCCAGTGGGACAGAGAAGACATCTCATCCTGCCCCCAGACAGATGAGGCCTCGCAGTGGGCCCCAGATACAGACAGAGAAGGTCACACAGGGAGACCTCCAGGAAGACAGTGACAATGTCTGGTCCTGTCCCCAGAAAGGTGTAAGGACTGCGTCCAATCTGACCTGTTCCCCAGAAGAGTCGACTCACCAGAACTGACAGGCCAGCAGGAGGCTTTTCAGAGCCTCCTAGGATGGATTGGAATCGTCCTCAGAATGAGGCTGAGAAACATCTCTCAGGAGCTCCCCTCTACTCAGGGGCCGAGGTCCAAAGGCCCATCTTTGGAGGCAAATTTGGCATGCGGGTAGGGAAGAAATAGATCCCAGATGAGCCCCCAAATTTTATAAAGCTTCGTCCCAGGGTTTCATAAACTGACTTCCAGACCACTCATGTATAATGGAATCAAGCCTTTATTGAAGCACACTAGTGGCGGCTGACCAGAACATAAAGCTGTTCCCTTGATCAGCCCCGAACAATTGCAAGGGTGCTCCTTATAAGCCTAAAACCTAAAGAGGGATGTTCGGGGGTCTAGCCAATTAGCCAATGCAAGCAAGCCAGGTTACAGAAGCAGGAGAGTACAACCAAGCAACGGGAAGCCTAACCAATCACAGTTAGCCCAATCACCCCAGTTACAGAAACAGAGCCCCTTTACCCTAGTTACAGAAACAATGCTCCATTAGGTAGTTCTGTGTTCTTAAAGGTTTCTATAGCAAAAGGAAAAGAACATCTTGCCCCATTCATGACCCTTCTACTTGGCATGGTTGTTTTACAGGATGAAGTCATAAAACAAAATGGAGTCACATTTGCTTCTACTATCACAGGATTACATTTAATCTGTAGATTTTTTTTATGACATTTAATAGTATTAAGTCTTCTTATCCATGCAAATGGGAAATCCTCCTATTTAAATTTTTTTTTTAGTATTGTTTTGCAGTTTTCACCATGTAAGTCTTTCAACTCCTTTTTAAAATTTGTTCATTGGTATTTCAATCCTTTAGATGCTATTATGCATGGAATTCCTTTCTCAAGGTGCTTTCCAGATTGTCCCATTGGAGCACATAGAAGCACTTCTCTTTTCTGTTGATCTGTGTTCTATGACTTTGCAAAACTTATTAGTCCTAGAAATTTTTGTTGATTTTTTTTTGGTGTGAATTTCCTTATATAAGAACATTTCTTCTGTGAATAGAGACAATTTTACAACTTCCTTTACAATGGAAATGACTTTTATTTCTTACCCTATTGCTCTGACTAGGACTTCAGTATAGTGCTTGACAGCAGTGTCAAAAGACACTGTCTTCCTATTGGGCTTGGGGGTGGGGGATCTTGCAGTCTTTCAACACTGAGTGTGCTTTTAGCTGTAGAATTTTCATAAATGCCTTTATCATGTTGAGAGCATTTATTTGATTACTAGCTATGGTATAATTTTTGTTTTACCAGCACATATTTTTAGGAAGAAAAATAGTCAATAATCAATTATATTTTCACAGATATTTACAAGTTTTGTTGTTCTTCCTTCATTCTGCAAGTGATCATTTCCCTGTCCTGAAAAAATTCTCTTTAGCATTTCTTTCAAAGTAGATATGTTGGCAACAAATTCTCTGAGGTCTGTTTCACTCCATTCCTAAATGGTATTTTCTCTGAATATCTGAATATGGAACTCTGGGTTGATAGCTTTTTCTTCTGATCACTTGACAAATGCTGTTCCCACGCCTTTTGATCACCATGATACCATTCTAACCATCATCCCCCATAGGTAATATGTCATTTCTATTAGGCTGCTTTTAAATTTTTTTGTCTTTAACTTTCAACAATTTGATTATAAAGTTTCCGGGCATGGATTTTTCTTATATTTTCATTGAATTAGCTGACCTTTTTGTAACTGTAAGTACTTAATCAAATTTGGAAAGTTTTTAGCCAGCATTTTTTCAAATTTTCCCTCTGTACATTATTTTCTCCTTTGCTTTGGGACTATGATTTCACAAATATTAGACCAGCTGATGTTGTCTGACAGATGCATAAATCTTTGTTTAATGTTTTCAATATTTTTTCCTCTTTCTTGTTCCAAGTGCATAATTTCCATTAAATTGTCTTCAATTCACTGACTTTTTTTCTGTCTCCTCTATTTGATTATTGAAGGCTTCTAGGAATTTTGTTTTATCTAAGTGTTCAAACATTTTGGCTTTAAAGTTTTTATTTTATTCTTGCAGAACTTTCTGTATTTCCACTCCTTTGAAAATGTTCACCTTTACTTCTTAAAACTTGACTGTAATAGCTGTGAAGTTTTTGTTATGAAATTCCAACATCTATATCATCTCGGGGTTGGCATCTGTTGATTTTGTATTATTTTGCAAGTTAATGAGTTTTCCCTGAGTGTTCATATGCTAGCTAGTTTCAGACTGTTCCTTGGACACTTGTTGTGTTATGTTTTAAGATTCTGGGTCCTGTTTAATTGTTTTGGTGATACTTGAGAGTGTGTGTGTGTGTGTGTGTGTATGTGTGTATGCATGTGTGCATACACATGCACCAGTTCACACACTTTTCATAGACCTTGGTAAGTTTAATGCTGAAAGTCTCAAACCATTTACTATAGGATATAATTCTAATTTGGTTTATTTTTCAAGAAATTTGCAATTGCTGGACCCTGTCCCACATGTCTGCCATTCAAGTGTCTGTCTGGGACAATGGTAATGGTCAACCTAAGCCCTTAGGTTCTCAGAGCCTTGGGTATGCTGTTTGCCTCATGTTCTTGCTTGTGTAGTTCAGGGCTGAGCCCCACAATTCAGACACAGTTTTATGGGGTTACTTTCCTGCACTATTTCATCTGACACTTTATAATTCTCAAAGCCCTGATTTCTGCCCCTCTTTCTAGAATGTTAGGACACAGTTTCTCTACAGCTGTGTCTGCCTCCAAGGTCAAACCACACCATACTCCACATCCTCAGAGTTGTGGCTCTTCTGGTCAGAGAGCAGGGTTCCTCTCCCTCAAAGCATTTGGGACCTTCCAGCTTCTATCTTGCTGTTACCACTCTGCCACGGCTGCCACAGGACAGGGATGGAGAGGGATGGAGAGGACAGCAAAACCAAGAAAATGAGCACAGTGAGTTCCCTCCTCTCTCTGACTTCAAGACCTGCTCTTCCTGATGTTCAGACCAAAAAAAGAGTTCTTTCCTCTCACCTGTTTCTGCCATGTTATTAAATGGGCAATTCAGGACGCAGTGCTGCTTTTCAGTCTGGGCTGGGAGACACTTGTGCTTGATGGCAGGCATAGTGGAGGATGTGCACCTTGATCTGCACTGGAACTGGATCCTGAAAAGCACCCTGATGAACTTTATGAACATAGACGATTACTTATTTTTCTGTGTCTCATTTGTCTTAAGCTTATGAGTTCTAAACCTTTCTAGATAAATAGCACAATTTTTTTTTCTGGAAAAAAAAACCTATAAAATAATATTCAGACCTGTACTAGTGTCTGGTTTCATTACTTCAGGGCCATGGATTACTTCTTTATATTATTTAACTAAGTTTTAAGTGTATCTTCTTTAATTTTAGCTCTGGAATATTGTATCATTTTCCAAGTAGGTAAATAGAGGAATTGGGAATTTCAATGACTAAACCTATTTAAATGAAAATTATTGAGTCTATATGCGTACATTTAAAAACAATGACATAATAAAACTAAAGACGGGAAAATTTAAACAACTCTCTGTTCCATTAAAGAATCAGGGACAATCCTTACCCATCTAATATACATTCACATCCCATGGAATTTGCTGAATATATGTTTCAAAGTAACATGTACATACAGAATGTTAATTTTTAGGCAAATATTTCTGATTGATCTGATATACCCACTAGATTTTTTTCTCTAATCTTTTAGTTACACAACTTACCATATATTTTGTTTCACTTAATAATTACAGATATCCCAATAAGTTTGTGGTCTTAAATGCTAAAACGAATCAAAGTAAGTTGAGGTTAGCCTGCCAAATAAGTGCAAAAACACTGAATGATATTTGAAGTAAAGGATACGAACTCATCGCTGCAAAATGTAATATATTCTTGACCTTGTCTGAATTTAAGAAGCAGAAATGATTTACAGCTATGGTAATAAGAAGAGAGGTAAAGATTTTTCAGAATCTGAAATGAAAAAAAATAAAATTAAAATTAAAAAAACCCCAAAACAAAAGAGGGCTCTGTTTCCCTAAGATGGGTATTTTTGTTGCAGATAATGAGCAGTAAAGGAATCGGCAATACTTGTATACCCAGTGGACTATTTAAATATTACTGTGACTGAGAACAAAAGACTTCAAAATTTCCCTAGCTTTCTTGTTTAAATCTATATGGGAAAACAGATTTAGAGCTAAATGGAGCAGGATCACACACAGAGCCTCTGGAGGCTACAAGGGCTATGAATATTGATTGGATTTACTTCCGTGCCGTGCTCCAAACAAATGACAACAGAGTAGTAAACAACTATTTCCTTGGAGATGCAAATAGATTCCATAGGCTGTGAACTGAGACTCACTCCTGGCTCAGATCTTATTCAAAGCAAACAGTGTCTTTAGAAGGAGTGCACATATCCTAACAATTAGGCTGGATATGGCAAACCAGAAAAGAAACAGAATTACTTCCAACTCATTGTAACTAAAAAGGAGACCGTTTCCTCCCTCACCAAGTAGGTTAGAGATGACATTATTTTTCTGTTCCACACTTGTAGAAATGGATGAGTTCGTTCCAGGAACGTTGCTTTTGAGTATTTATCAAGATTTTCCTGGCTCTGAATTCTACAAGCGCTACCTTTCAGGGAGAGACTGAATGTTCGGAAAGATTCTTAGGAATGCTGTTATTACTGGTGTTGTAAATCTCTCTGGAGTCTAGAGAGGTTCTTCAGTGACCATCCAGATACATCCTGTCATTGGAGCTTAAAAACAAGAGGGTGATAAGAGCAGGCCAAATTAGCTTATTCAAGAGACAGACAAAAGGAGTAAATTTGTGTATTGTTTTATTTCCATGGTGGGGGGCAGTCCTAAAGTCGATTTTAGAAGACGTTTTTGAGTTCTCTGAGGACAGAGGCCACATATTCTTCTCTATTTCTAGGACCCAAGCTGAGTCCTAAAGACAGAGATAAATCAAGAGTCCCTACACAGTAAGTGTCATGCTGGCAGGCTATCAGGGGGACTCAGATGTCAGGAGAAATGCAGTAGGAAGGAAAATCCCTATTTCCTCTTAAGAAGACCATTGTATTCCCTTAGGAGGGATTGCTATGTTCTTGGGGGAGGCAGTGAAACCTCAATGAATATGCACAACTGATAACAGATGACCAACAGATTGCCTTCTTCGAAGCATGGATCTATTCTACAGCAGAGATGTAGTTCCCATTGTATGGTGTAAACTTGTTGAAGAATAAAGTGACAAAAGACCAAAGAGCAAGATAGAATAGGAGTTGGAGCTGTACCACAAGTAGCCTTTTCTTTCTCTTCCTGACAAGAGACTCTCTTTTTCTTCTCCAACTAAATATTTGAAACTATTTACAAATATTGTTAAAAGAGGCCATAAGTTGTTAGCCACTTTGGAGGCATCTTCATGATCCCACCCAGATGTGCATACACATCGCCATCACAGGTGCTTGGTATACCTTGAACACCACACATGGTTGTCCATCTTGATGCAGGATGTTCTTAGTAACACTGATGGCAAAGTTAATATATTTTCACTGTCCACACATTTGAGGCTTCAGCACTAGATTTCATAGATTCTGTTGGACAGGGTCAATTTCATCAAAATGTCCTGAAGCATTTCTCTATACCTCCCTTCAAACCTGGGGCCATCTCAGCTTCCCCTGCTTTTCCCATGCCACCACTCTCAGTAGCTCAGCTCTGCAGAGATGCTGTCAATCATACTTATGCTCTCACATTCTCAGTGCCTTTCCAAGATGCAGCCTAGTCCTGCTGTGCTGAGAATAGAGTCAGCTCCTTGTATCTTCACACACTTGCAGCCAGGTAACCCAACTCTAGATCTATTTTCATTACAAATGTGAATCCTCTCCATCAGCCATTTTCTCTTTACTTTTATCAACTCACTATTGTTCTCCTTACCTGTATAAGTCAGGTTTTTGTCACTAAGACCAAAATACCCGATGAGACCAACTTGGAGAAGGAAAAGCTTATTTTGGTTTCTGTTTTCAGAGGTTCAGTCTGTGGTTAGCCAGTTCCATTGCTCTGGACCTAAGGTGACATGGAGCATCAGTGCCAAAGGGCAAGGTGGACCAAAGCTACTCAGCTCATGGCAGCCAGAAAACAGAGGAAGTGGGAGCAAAAGGGGCCCCAAGGAAGATGGACCCTCCCAGGGCATGCCTCAGTGACACACTTCCTCCATCCATGCCCCACCTGCTTAAAGTTATCACTTAGTTAGTTTATTCACACTAGGATGAACGATTAGGTGGTAGCTTTTAGAGTCCAATAATTTTAACTCTAATTATTCCTGCATTAACCCAAGAGCTTTTGCGGGTCACCTCATATCCAAAATGTAACAGTCCATCCATAGCCCACCAAAGTCCATGCCCATTTCACAATGTAAAATGCATTTGTCCCCATAGTGTTAACAGTACCAGCATTGCTGAAAATCCCAAGTCCAAAATCTCACCTGAGACTCAAAGCAAACTCTTACCAGAAAACCCCTGTAAAAACCAAAAGCAAGTTACATATAGCCACTACACAGTGGCTCAGAGTAAACATTCTTTTTCCAAAGGGAGGAATATGGCATAGGATCAAAGCAAGACAGGACCAAAGCAAGTCATCAGCCCAGCTCGGCAAACATTTCCTGTAGCCCCACCTCCAACATCTGGAGCACATGGTATCACGGTGTTCTCTCCAAAGGGCTTGTGTAGTTCGTTCCACCCCTCTGGTCCAGCTGGTTTCAGTTCATAGCCTGGCTCTATTTAAAGTCAATGGCTTTCTGGGTAGATGTTCCATGTTACTGGCATCTCTTAATTCCTGGGGTCACTATTCCAGCTTTGGCTTCCTCCTCACAGCTTTACCCACCACGCTCTCTGAGGCAACCCCTAGGGATTCTGACCATGACACACTTTGCTTGACTTCCCAGGCCTTCCTTTCAAATATTGGAGGAAGCCTCCATGATCCCCAAACTCCAGCATCCTGAATTTCTGAAGAACCAGCTCCACACAGATGATGCCAAGTTCTGCTGTCAGCTCATGTAGTGGTTGGGCCCATTGGGAGCACAGCTACAATGGTCTCTGAGTGACTTGGTGGCTGAGCATGGTTAAGCAATTTCTGAGGCCTCTTTCTGTGAGCAGGATGCTCCCATGGTTTCAAAGGAATTTTTACTTTCACTCCCTTGAGGTTGTGATGGGTGTGGTCTTGCCAATTCCTGGGATTCCTTCATGCCTCTTTTCTAGTGTCTCTGTGAAAAGTACTTAGCATCTCTTTAGTGACTATAATCTCTTCAATAACCACAACTTCTTTGGCCCCAGTTTTACTTTTTTGGGGGGAAAACTGTTTTAAACATTCTTCTGCTTTGCTATCTGCTTATGATTCTTACAGTAAACCTGGCAAAAAGCTTGTAGCAAGATCAATGTCACTGCCTAAATGCTCTGATGTCTGAAATTTCCTCCATCAGGTTAATTAGTGAATTACTTTTAAGTTTGACCTCACACCAAGTCTCAGGACATGGGCAAAATTAGACAATTTTCCTGCTAGAATGTAATACAAATGACTTCTAGTCTGATTTCCAACAAAATTCCCATTCCCCTCTGAAACCTCAAGAGCAGTCTTTATGATTGCATATTTACCCACATTCTTGCTTTCTGAGTTCCTACAAGAATTGCCCATTATCCTCTGCTTTCAACATTCTAAAGCTCCTCCTGTGGACACCTCTGAACTTTTCCAATTTTTTGTTTTTCAATCCAGTTGCCAAAACTTCTGAACCACATTGTCAGATTACTCACAGCCACTACCTCAATTCTTTGTACCAATTTCTGTGTTAGTTTTTTTGTCACTGTGAGCATAATACCAGACAAGTCCAACTTAGAGGAGAAAAAGCTTATTTTTGGGCTCACAGTTTCAGGGGTTCATTCTAGAGATGGCTGGTTCCATCTTGGACATTTGGAGTGGCAGAGGAAAGTTACTGTGCCCATGGTGGCCAGGATTCAGAGAGCCAGGGAGCAAAAGGGGCTTCAGGGAAGATGCACCCTTCCAGGGCTCACCCCAGTGACCCACCTCCTCCAGCCATGCCCCACCTGCCTGTGGGTATCATGAAGCCAGTCCATTCAAATTAGGATGGAGTGATTAGGTTATGGTTCTCAAAGTCCAATTGTTTCACATCTGATTATCTCTGAATTAACACAGGAGCTTTTGGGGGGTCAACTCAAGTCTAAACCATAACACAGACCTGTTCCCAAAATTTCAAAGGTGCTCTTTGAGAAATTGGTGGTCATTATTAGGCTCTTCCTTCCTGGCCTGCTGTCCTTATCTGAACACTGGATCTTCCCTCAGGAATTTACTGTCCTTGCAGTTTCCCTAGTAAGGGAAGTCTATCATTCTCTCACACTGTATTTATATGTTGGTCTGTGGTTTTCATCTATTGCCAGAGGTTGCTATTGGTCTTGATTATTCATTTTCTTCTTCTATGGTAATAGAATGCTGAGTTTTAGACTGAGTCAAAATGATTTCCAGTAAGGACATTTCCCAGAATTCCTTATATAATTGGGTAGCATAAGACAAACTGGCTAAGGGAATATCAGCCAGAACAATATCTGTAACTTCCTAAAGGATCTTTAGTGTGAGGGGAGAAGCCCTCTTCATATTCCTCTTCCTCAGATGATAGAAGGTGGATGTGATAGTGGAGATGGACAGCGGTGACTCAGGAGTAGAAACTACACATGGCACAGCAACCAGAAGGAAACAGCCGTGGTCTCAGACCCAGTGAGCACTCTAATGCCCTTGAACTGATTATTTTGGGCTCTTATTTAAGAAAGAAATAAACATCTATCTTGTTACTGGATTTTTTGTCACCACAGAACCTAATCACAACTGATATAATCAGTGTACTTCTCAGTGATGCTTTGATTCTATTGGTAAAACCAGTGGTGCTTTGAGACTCATGCCATTCAGCTAAGTCATCTTCTACCACTCCCATTGCTGGGGTCCCCTGACCTCACTCATTCACTCAAATTCTTTGAAGACCTCAGTAGATGCTGTCCAGTTTTTTCCCTATCCAATGTTCTGGTGCAATGACTTCCATATCCATGTAGACAAGATATTTACCACATTGTTTTTCCAGTTTCTTGTCCTCAATTCCTGCAACCTCTTCCATTTGTATTAATCAGGAAAGTTAAGCTATGTAAGAGTAATGATACTCCCATCTCAATAGTTTACAATAACAAAGGATTTTGTTATTGCTTATGTTATAAGGCATTCATGAGTTATCTTGCTTCAGTGCTCATGCTAAGGTAACATTCTTTCTCTAATTGAAGCACTATTGCTTTGAGGTGAAAGGGGAAAATAGACATGGTCAACCATGTACTGGATCTTATAGCTTTTGATCCAAAGTCACACACATCCTTTATATTGAATTTCTTTGGCTAAATTAATTCTAGTGGCCAATTGAAATATGAATAGGGTGAGAAGTAGCCAACTTTAATAAAGACTAATATGTGTATAATACTAATATCTATTGCCATGCACAATATACATATATTCAATACATATTTATAGATTGATCAATTGGAAGATAATTTTTTTTTAATTTTAAAAATGATTTATTTATTTTGAATACATGTAGGTTATCCAATTCAATCTTTCATCAAATTTTGGAAACATTTCTAGGACATCCTAATAAGTGTCTGCTAATATTTTTCTTAAACTTCTTAGCCAGGGGCTTACTCTCTTACATTAATATTTTGTTAATATTTATTAATCACTATTCACATTCATTTTTGTTAATATTTATTTTTACATATTAACAGTTATTTCAATGGCACTTTGGAAGGATAGAAGTAAACATGTGATTCCAAGTGTTATCTTTGATTTGGAAGTCCCTGTACATTCTGAATATCTCAGTGTTAGCCCTTCTTTGCAACAAACTGTACTTTATCTCCCCATGACCTATTTCTTTTGGTTGTCAACTGAGTTCAGAGATGAGGAAGACCAGACTAGTGATAAGAGTTTGAGAAACTGAAGAGAACTTATCCCTCTAAAGGAAATCAGAAAATTCTACTCAGTTTGAGCCAACACTCCAGTCCAGTAAATTATTCTCTGACCTCGCCATGGGTTCACACACTCTCCATTGTGGAAATGCATTTCAACTAAAAGCAAGACAAAAATCACACACACTAATGAGCTAACCAAACATATCTGCATGTAGGCACATCTGCCCTAGGAGTTTCCAGAAGATGACCACAATATTAGACTGACATAGCTTAAAACTCTTCCTCTCTCAACCTTTTTGTATCACTGCTGAGTTCTGTCTTTTGATAGAAAAGAAATAAACTTTTGAGAATAGAAAAGTCAGGAAGTTGTGAATATCTTGTATGTATCTTAGTTCTTGATTTTTGAGTTTCCTAATAGCATGACCAGGGACAGTGGGATTGTGCATATGATATGGAAAATTCCATCACAATGGAGCTGAGCGGGTAGGAAAAGAAATGGACACCTCTCATGTACATGGTGTCTATCCGTGTATGCCTGTTGATATGCCTTTTTTTTTCTTAAGTCAGAGAATCTAAAGTAGCCTCAACAGCATGGGAGTATTGGAGAACTCCCCTCTTGCCCTGTGTGTTTAATATCACTCAGACACCCACGGATCTATTACTTCTCTTGTCTTACTGGGTTTTCCATGTATCTACAAAGACCTCCCAAGACATTATAGGTTTGTTTATTTTTTTAAAATTCAATTGTACAATGTCTCCTCTGCTTATTTCAAGTGCTTGGATTGCTTTAGAGAATACGCTTTCCAGTTCTAGGAGCTCACAGTCGCGTACTCAAAACTTCGCTCTGGAATGATGCTGTGAATCAATTTCTGGATCACTTGTCAGCAGTTCCTGGATTCTGTCTTCTCATGTTAAAAGCTACAATATTTCCTATTCTCCATTTCTGGAATTTATCATATTTCTCACAATTCTTTGAACAGTAATAATCATTGATTCTATAACTCATCTCTGCAGATTTTGTCTCCTAGAGCATAATTAGTCAGAACCCAAGATCTTGAATTCACTTATAAACAGTTTGATGCTCTCGTTATTATTTTGATGTTTTATTTTTGTTTGTTAATCAGATTCTTATTTAAGTCCCTAAGTGTTTGGCTCCTGAATTGGAGATGGAGCAATAACAATTAAATAGGAGGTCATTTTGCTTTCTAGGACTTTGAGTTGCATATGTCTGAGGACTATATATCAGCTGTTTGCCTACTAGATGCTCATTTTTTCCTCATAATGACAAGGGGTGACATTCAGTTTATAGAAGAGGAAGCTGCTATCCCTAGATATCCAATGAGTTATCATAGATCTCACAACTTGTAAGGAGTATCAGTATTCAAATCTAAAGTTTGTATTTATATCAGATTATTACCCTGACTTGTTCTCCTTACTTAATTTGAAATTCTGTCCCTCATTAATCCAATTGACATACCAGTTTTGGTTTCAAGTGCATTCTTAATGACTAGGCCAGGAGTAAAATAAATAATGCTTATATTCCATCGCAGAATTACCTGAATTCTATGGACATATGTTACTGCACACTACTACTAGAAACCTAATGCTACATTACCTTCTACCAACATTGAGGCCATGTTTGTATTCCCTTCCCCACAGTTAAACATACCTGGAAATACCCTTTATCCAGTTATTTGTCCTCAAACTCATTCACAACTTTTTTTTTTTTTTTTAGATTTTAACATCTTTCCATGAACTTGTGGGGGGATCCCCCACTTCAGCTTTTTAAATGTTCCTTTTTTCAGTTCTTCCCATGTTCTTCACAGAAATACCCAAGACTTTCCTGGCCAGTCAGTCACGCTTCAGATGCCTTCTTTCCCTATGGTTTGTCCTTATTAGGATGATCAATAATCATTACAATTTCTATAATTGAAATATCTTGCCTCTGAATATATTTGATAATTGCAATAATCCTTCCTATCTCCTGTGAGTCTGGAAATCAATTGTTCTTAAATCTAAAATGCATATGAGACCACACCTAGAGTTGCCTTCCTTGGCTAATATATCAAGATATGTTTCTCTAAGTAGCTTCCTACCTCTTTCATCAATATTTATATTCAGTTATAATTAAATCTAGAGCAGCAATTACTTTTGTTACTTCCATTGCCTCAATGGACATTAAAAAAAAAAACAAGATAACTTAATAGCAGTTGCTTTGTTTTGGTCATGAGATTTCTAGCCAAATCTAAATTTGTGAAATTTCTCCATTCTTGGTGGCTATCTTTGTTATTAAAAACAATTTGATTTGGACAACATATTTCATTGGGTCAATCTTCGTCATAGTTAGCAGCACCCAAAGTATTTTTAATAAAGTGAATATGATTATTAAAGTCAGTAGATGAGCAGACAAGCTTTGATATCAAATTCCTCTTGCCATTCTACCATCTTTCACAGGTAACGAGTCTTCTGAGTCTTTTTATCTGTTATGAAATGGAATCAAATAGACTAATGTGAAAGAGGTATTTTTAAAAATAGTCTAGAAGTTAATCTAATGGCAATAATAACAGAGTCTCTTGTGTTTTTCTTCCCTTTTGATATCCTTACTTAAATGACTGTCTACTAAGCTAAAAACAACCTCAGGCAGTCATTTGTTTTTGTTTTGTTTTGGGCTTTTTATCAAGCACTAGCTTTAAGGAATATTCTAGAACTTTGTTATTTCACCAGAAGCCCTTAGTTGAAATATGTTGGCGTGCGTTTTTATGTGTAACAATTTAAAATGACACAGTATTTTACTAACTCCAAGATGTGTAAATGCCTATTGGTATCATAGAGTAATTGTCATGACAAATCTGTTTCCTTAGGACTCAATTACATGGAGAGCTCTGTAGTTTTGCGAAATCACAACATTCTTTCAAATATTTATATAAAAGTAGGTAATTTGTGAGCTTACATGCCTTGGCATCAGACAGACCTGTGTTTGAGTTTTGGCTCTGAAAATACTGGATGTGTGATCTTAGGCAAGTAGTTATTTTAACTCTCTGAGGCTCAGTTAAAATATCTCAAAAAGTATTGATAAAAGTCTTCAATTGTTTATGAGGAATGAGTGAGATATTGTGATACATTTTATATGTAAAGTTCTTTATCACCTGTTAATTGCTATAATTATTCTTTAAAAGCATGCCAACATACACCAGTGAATAATTAAGGGGTCCATGAAAAGGTGTACAGCAGTATGCATAACTCCAGAGGGGGCCATTTCCAGAGCAGCCTTTGTAAATGGCATTCCCTGTGAGACTTGGCTTTGGCTTCCAGTGTCTTGTGTCCAGACTGCCATAACTCACAAAGATAAAGTCATAAAGATATAGCAAGGTGATGGGAAAACAGACACATAGGGCTCAACAAATCACATCATTTAATTTCAAAAAATAGAGAATTACACTAAAGAGAATCCAGAAGTAAGACCCTTTGTTTTCCTACCCAACTCCTTAGTCCCCATTTGGGAAAGGCTCATTCTTTAGATAGAGGAGTTATCAAAAGCCGTTCCAAGGAGGGTGTGTGGAGGGGCAGAGTACAAGTGTCATGCTACAGCATGGAGGGATAAACTCTGCCTCACTTCAACTCCCACTCAGGATATTTTAGCAAAATGCTGTGTGGAGCACAACTCTACCTGGAGATCCTAAATTCAAAGTAATAAAAGCAGATTCACTTTCTCTTGGGATATGCTGTCACAAAAGATCCACAATGACATCATCCCTTGGCTTATGGGTACATTCAATGAAATATGACTCTGGCACTTACAATAATGGAGCAGCAATTTAAATCTTTATTGCAGTCTTTGGAGAAAATGCAGCATAACTTCTTCATTTTTTTTTCCTTTATATCTTTCTCTTTCAATATCTCAAAGCTATGGGTTGGTGGGGATAGAGGAAATAGTCTTCCATCCCATTTGTTTAAGGCATCAGAATTTTATAGGAATTGGCTTTATTTACAGGTAGAATGAGGATGAGAAGTGATGTATGACAGGTGCTCATTTGCATACATTATGGAAGTCTACATAGTTGGTGGGCTAACCTGCTATATTCCCTTTTTATACCATACAAGTTGAAGTTAGCAGTCTTGTATTACAAATTACTTTTCTTCTCAAAGTCTTGTAAAACATACCGTGAACTAAAGTTTAAATAAAACAAACCACTGCACTTCTTTTTGACTCCTAACCCTAAAAGCTCAGGAAAAAATATATACACTTTGGGATAGGGAGCAGATAATTAATGGTTGCCTGTAATTCTGAAGCTGAGCAGGTTCAATCTGGGTAATTACACCAAATCAGGCAGAAACACTATTATCAACTGTTAAATGCTATTGTACCAGTAGGCTTTTTACCTTTGTTTTTCCACTTGAGATGAGACATGACACCTTAATTGAATATATCCTTAAGTTGATGACAAATTTTAAAATATACAAAAGTACTTTCCCCCTACTGAGTTCTCAAGAACAGTTCTAAAAGTAGCTGAGACCAATCTCACGAGTGTACAGATAATGATGTATTTTACCTGATCTTTCTAAATTCTCTTCTGAGGGCACCAGCTTCCTCTATATTTATAATTCATATTTTAGACTTTTAAAAATGCTTTCAAACTTTCACTTATTTTATTCATATTCATTCACAGTTCTGAGTCAGATCCTAGTCTGAGAACAAGTTTGAAAAGCAGAACATACCAGAATTAGCAAGTATGTAAAAAATTGTTTTGCCCCAAACCCATTTGTAGATGTGGACACTGAAACTTATCAAATTTAGTTCTCTGCTGGGTGCAGTGGTACATGCCTATAATCTCAGCAGCTCAGGAAGCTGAGGTAGGAGGATCATGAGTTCAAAGCCTGCCTCAGCAACAGTGAGGTGCTAAGCAACTCAGTGAGATGAGACCCTGTCTCTAAATAAAATACAAAATAGGACTGGGGATGCAGTTCAGTGGTTGAGTGCCCTTGAGTTTAATACCTGGCACCCCACAAAATTAAAAAAAATAAATTTAGTTTTCTTTCTTGCTTTTATTTTTTTTAAGTCATACATGTTGCTTGTAGCCTATCAAGAGCTAATACCACATTTCCATCAATTAACATACTTTTTTTTTTAAAGGTTTAGCATTCAGAGCTCAATCTTCACTCAGAAGATGAAGGAAATAACTGTTTAAGATCCAATGTAGAATACTCATGAAAATAATGTGCTTGTCATTTTATCCACTGATGTTTATTCCAGAAAGGTTAAAAAACTAGCCTGTGGGAGAGAAGAGAGAGAAGCTAAAGATGGATTTATAGAACCACTGAGGACATGCCAGATAGAACATTCGTTTGGAAAAATTTTAGCTCCAGATTTTATATATATTTAACTTGCAGTGATGTGGAACCATCTAGTTGAAATGGACTAATAATCACAGAGGGATCTGGCTCATAATCCCACAAATTCTAGTTAGTCATTTAGATTGTGCAAGTTTCCCAAGGGACATTTCAACAAAAGGAGGACAAAGGGTCAAGAATGAGAACACGGAACATTCTCAAATGAGACTAAAAATCTGAGACATCAGGAAAATCCACACAAGAAGCACAGCAATTGAAAGGGAAGATGGAAACCCAGTACTGTCTGCCAACGGTGGAGGCAGCACAGCAGTTTGCCCGGGCCAGCCTAGCTGAGCCTAAAGTGCTGCAGGTGGGAAGGGGGCTCAATGCAGACTGCTACCCAGCATGTCCGAGGTCACTGGGGCCCCATATTGCATGCTTCTCTCCTTCCTCCATGTGGATGAACTTGACATGGTAACTCCTTCTTCTGGTCTGAGCCCATCTTCTAAGTTCTACATCATTCAGAGTTGAAACAAAGAATCACAAATATGTTCTCAAATGTTTTACCCTGAGTGGCTGTAGACAGCTATATAGAACAACTGTTGAATCTTAAAGCCATCAGATCTCTAACTGAATGCATGGATATTTTAAGTTTGATGCTTAATCCTCCTCTTGAATCATCGTTTTCCTTAATGCTAGGCTGGTTTCTTGCAAGCTGATCTCTTCTTTCATGGTCTATTATGCCAGTGTTATCAAGACTGTTCTTAGATATTCTTCTCTGATGCTTAGATCTCATGGGTAGCTTGGGCATTTACCCTATTTAACCTCATTTCATGGGAAAGAAGCAGCTACAACTAGACTCAATACTTTGCCAAAAAACACAGCTCCCTGGCTTCAGAGACCGGTCTAAAGTTTCCAGAATGACATTATGAGTTAACTATAATTTATCTCATTTTAAGTGCATATTTACACTATATTAAGGACAGAGCTATTTTATTAGGGAATAATAATGGCAAAATCTCAGCTTTACCATTACTGTTTGAACTTAGATAATTTACTCCAACTTTCAGCCCTTCATTTTTTTCATTTATAAAATAAACATAATGTACTTCTTTAACAGAGTTGTTGTGATAACACACATAAACTCTGAGAAAAATTTCTCCAGATATATAGCAGTCAATATATGTGAATTACATTAGTATTCTTGTTATTTTTCTTATTTTGTACAAAACAAACTTTAGACTTCTTTTGGAAGAATGCACAGTGTTGTATACTATTAAGATAATTGAATTAAACTACGTTCCTGAGAAGTTGGTAGACTTAGAAAAATTTTAGTTTGCTTCTAGCTCTGCTATTTATCCACATACACCTGGGAAGTCATGAGCCTCAGTTTCCTCTTTTGCAATGGAAGTCAGGAGATGATTTGGGACTCCTGGAATGGCTACATAGATCAAACAAAAAACATACTGAAAAGAATTATGTAAATAATAAAGTGCTGTGTATATGCAAGGCACTAATTTTCTTCTCTGACCTTGCATGGGACATTAAATTCAGTGGAATTCTGACCCATAAAATTGTTGCTTAAAATAGAATGTCGCAGCAGGTTGGGATAACATCATTCATATTTTTATTTGTACTGCCTGTGCCTGATTCACTTTTCTCCCTTTCCTCCTTCCTCCCTCCCTCTCTCCCTCCTTCCCTTCCTTTTTCCTTCTTCCTTTGCATTTCACCCATTATTTTTGAATGCAACTACAGGCCAGGTCCTAAAGCAAAGAATAAAATGAATTTCTTCCACAAAGCATCTCGTTGTCTAGCCTGGAACACACACACACAAACACACACACATAAACACAAACATGTGACAAGTACAAAAATAAGTACACAAAATAGGGAGATTTGGTCATTTGATTATTGTACTAGGTCTTCAAGGCTGTGTCTTCACCTATGTGTGTTCTATTTTTATTGCAAAATCTTCAAACATAGAGCAGCTGAGTCCTAACCATGGAGGCTTCGTAGGTTGGCATAGCATTCATCATAGGCTTAGGAGCTGGGTGTACAACAAAGTAGGGAAATGTCTATTTGTCAGATCAATGGAAATGATGATATTTGTGAGACTCGGTCTGAAGACTGCAAAGGGAATTCCAGGAAATGTTCCAAAGAGCCTCTCATCTCCCCTTTGCATGCCATCCTCAGAGTTATTTTCTTTGGTTATTTGTGGTAATTGGGTCACATCCTAACCCTCTCCCCTTCTCAGCTGCGTCATCTCTGAACACCTTTACATGTGCCCCGGTCCTTTCATCCATGCCCCTGTCTCACTGCTCCATTGCCTCCTGCTGTGTCTCGCTCCTGTCACTCTGGCCCAGCTTTGCTCCCACCCACCTCTTCCTTTTATGCTCCAGTGCACAGTGAGCTCAAAATGGCACGAAACCGATCTCTCTTTACTGGAAGGATCACAACACCATTGCTGCAAAGTGCAGGAAGTTTCTAAGTTGATTCGGCTTCCTTGTCTTTCTGTCTGCTAGTTAAACACCATTTTTAAAAAAGATTTCAAATTGCTTGATTTGGATTGTATCATCTCGACAGATTCTTTGTGGAACTTGAAGATTTGTTTCCAATTCTCAGACTGGAGATTGCATTATATTAACAAAAACTTATTGCTAATAAGGTTTACAAAGTTCACTTTCATATGTAACCCCATGATGAATTCCCCAATTAAATACTTTTATATGCAGGGAAATGATATGTAGGAAAGAAGTAGTCAGTTAATATACTGAGGTGGTTGTACTTGTCGCAGACTGCAGTTACTCAATGCAAATGGCAACATTCTATGTACAAACAGAGAAAAACGTGTGTGCTCACGTGTATGTTTGTGCGTTTTATTTCCAAAACTTTCACTTGGAATGTCGTGTGGAGCAAAACGTGAAATGCATTTTGCTGTTATTTTCTGTTAAAAAATAAAAGAAAACCGCTTGCCCTATTAGATAAAATAAAATCCATATGTTTATAATTAATCCATGCACAGCTCTTTAAAAAAACATTGCCTGTGGAACAAACCACCTGATGTCCACAAAGCCTTTTTGCTTTTTAGAAACTGTCTTCCTAAACAGGAAGTCATACTTTTAACAGGATAAACAAATCTAATTCCCCAAAGACTTAAAGCAAGTTCAAAAAGGTCAGATGGGTTCTAATCTTGGTAAAATCATATTTTCCAGATGCAGCTGAACATATTTAAGGGTTGCTTATTATTATTATTATTTATTTTGGAGACAGAGCTTCTATAACTCAACAACATTAAAACATCCAAAATAAGTGGATTTTAATATACAATCAAAATATCTACATTTTGTGTGTATGTGTGTGGTTTGCGGGATGGAACCTAAGGTCTCATAAGGGCTAACCAATTCCTCTACTTCTGAACTTCAACCCCAACTAAATGTCCACCTTTAATTGTATGAAATTATCAGCAGTGTACAGAACCCTGAACATGGAGACACTTCACTAATCTGTTTGGAAAGCAAAAGTGAGAAGAAAAAAATTAAAGGGAAATCCCCAGGTTTGTCTTCAATTCTCCAAATTTCTTGTTTGGACTTTTCTAAATTCTCTGGTTGTATATTAAAACTTTATTTCTGTTGTACCTTTATAGTTAAGTGATTAGGTTATTACTCCTTTACTCTGAGACATGAAATTGATGTAAATGTAATGTGTGTGAGCATCCGACTTAAAGGTGCAGTTTTACATATTTCTTCAATTTTCCATCATATAATATGTACTATATTACACACCTTTAAGTTGTAAATTTTCTTTCACATGGTTAAAAATATTATTGCCATATTTGTACCAGAAAGTAATTTTTAAGGCTTGTGTATCCATGAAATTATTCCTTTTTATTTTTGACATTACCACAGATTTGGTTACACCGTTGCCTCCTTCTTTTTTTCAATCTGATCCTTCCCAATGTGACTCGTTGATTTACTTCTTGCTCATTTTAAGCAGGTTAATTCTTTAGCCTTTATTGTTTTCTCTCTCTCTCCCTCATTTTCACCCTAGGTAAACTCAACTTTCTCCAGGAGATCAATGACCACATATAACCCATGGCTCCTGATCTCTATTTCCATCTTAGATTTCTATCTTTAAATCTATACATCCAATTGGTAATTGGAATTTTTTAACTGGAACTTGCATCAAGATCAACACAACTAAAATGAATATAGTACCATCTTTTCCAAACCTACCATCTTTCCACACTCTCAGTCTCAGTTAATAACCCCAGCCAGTTGATTTAACCACAACCCTGGGAATCCCATGAGATCCCCCATCCTGGATTACATGACGTCAGGCACAGATCATGCTGTTCCACTCATAAGAATGACTTACACTCGGCTGTTCCTCCTCTGGCCCTCTGCCACCACCCTCGCTGGAAAACACATGATCAGTTGCACAGACTCTTAGGACACCTTGCTTCCTGGCCTCTTCACTCTACTGGACCTTCCTTTCCATTCACTAGCTTTAAAATCCTCAACCAGCTCTCGCCTCTGTATGGTAATGAGTCCTTCCTATATCTGCTCTAAACTCAAACTAATGAATTTAGTGTACCTTGCAGAGGGGCTGTGCTCTCTCACCCACCTTGATGATGGCCCAGGCTGTTTTCTACCTTCCTGTTCAATTTCCAAACCCTACTCTCTATCAAGTATCTCTCCTCCAGGAGGGAGTTACTTCTCTATTTCTCTGAAGGTGTTCTTGTGATAGATTGTGATCAATTTATCAGTTGATCTAATTACCTAACATATCTGTCTATCTCCTTGACATTTTGATTATGCATATTTTTATATTTGGCTTTTGTTTTGCTTTTAAAAATTGTAATTTAAAGGAGACCTAAATATAGAGCTAGGGATATAACTCAGTAGTAGAACACTTGCCTAGCATGTCTGAGAGACCCTGAGTTCAACTTCTAACACTGAAAAAAATGTGTATATATATACATATGTGTATGTATGTGTATATATATATATATAATATATATATAAAATATATATATATTATATATATAAAATATATATATATATATACACACACACACACACACATATATAATGTTTTATATATATTAAATATAGTTAAAATTTATTTTTATAGGATATTAACATTGTAGTATGAATAGGCAAAAAGAAGCAGAAATCAAGGCCACTGTTTTAGGGAAGCTCATATTTTAATAAGGAAAATAAGACAAATCTCCCTACTTAGAGATCTTCTAAGTTTTATTTAATAAATTTTAGGAACTCTTACTGTGTCAGACATTGTGGCAGACATTATGGATTTTTAGAGTAAAACAGGGTTCCTGACCTTAAGGTGTATTTTACAAATAAAGAAATGATTCAGATTTTTATCAACAATATAGAAAAAAGAAGTTGTTTTACAGACCATTAGTGTTGCTTTTTGACCACAGACACTTATTAATTAGGGTCTTCCAACTACATCCACAGTGCTGATGTGGCTTCCTCAGGTAAAGTGTCAGACTTGTAAGATGCTGACTGATAGCCTTCATCCAAGTTATTAAAACAGAACTTATAATTTAAACAAAGAATTAACTTTACAACTGGAGTGTAAAAACAAGTGCTGTGGACATTAAGAATGTTACGATCTCAAGCGATATGTGAAAAGTGGCAGAATATGCCGTTCCAAACCACACCACTCTGTCATTAGGATTTGATGGAGCCAAAGACACTTGAAAAATATTAAATGAAAAAAAGACACTCTTCCCTTTTTGTGCCAGGAAAACAAAACTCAAAACAAATAAACAAGAACATACAAACAAAACCCCCCGAATTCTTCTAACCAAAGACCAGAGAAAACTCCCATATGAGAAACAATTTCTCTGTACCAAGAGGGACTTGCCTATACTGTCTTGTCACCAGAAACAGGAAACAGGTACCAGAGAAAGGTGCACATGCAGATCATGTTAAAATAACTTCTTCCTTCCTTTCTTTTCATGCATCATCCTTAGTTTTCTAAAGTTGCTGATTTTTCTTTAACCTATTATTTAAGTATTTAAGTTTGGCTTCTGCTTTTGGACTTCATTTTTCTTTGGGGGCTCCCATAAGCAGATAAAAACCCTGCATTTCTTTCTCCTGTTAATTTGTCTTAGCCAGTTTTATTCTCTGGCCTTGCCAGTCACCATGGGGGTGGAGATAAAGTTTTCACTTCCTTCCACATGCATCAAAATGTAAACAAAAATAGAAGCAAATCATTAGCTAGATTATATTGCTAATGCATGAACATATATTCTACATGTAATGACTGTAATACACTACCCTACCTATACATTTGGATGTTTGGCAGCATTGCTGGTTACCAGGGAGGAATGAATTTGTGTTGGTGTATGTGCTTTAGTCTCATGATCATATAAACGATGCAGCACTTCTATTAAGTATGTAGCTGCTCATTTGCTTTTGTGCTAGAAAACAAGCAAAATGTCTTAGTGTAAGTGAAAGTCTGTTATAATATGGCATGTTTGCCTTTCAGTCACGAGGAAGTTTTCTGCCAAAATAATTTTATAATTGTACATATATTAAGAAAAATGGAAGCTGTATCTTACAAAGTTTAATGCCTATAACGGCAAAAATAGATAGCCATTCACATAGGGAAAATGATAGCAGAGTTTGTGTGTTTGTTTAATGAAGAGTATGGGGAAGCTACATAAAAATAAAGGTTAATATCTCAAACAGTCATTTGGGCTGGGAAGATGGCGGCGAGGGGAGTGCATTACCCCCGTGTGCTGCTTCACTGTGTGGGAGTATGACAAGTCAGGACGGCTAAAGGATATCTTGTTAGGAATTTCCAGCAATAGTGGGGTGCTCCGGAACCTGGAGGAAGGATTTCCATCGCATGAGGATCGGCTACGGGGACTCAAACGCGAGAGGTTTGTCGCACGGAGGGTAACACGGCTTATTCAGCAAATCGCCCCGTGGCTAGAGTCTGCAGCGCGCGCTGGGATAGAGACGCAGGGTTACAGCGCTGCAGTTTCTGCCAGCCGCGCAAGCACCGTACTCAGGGCTGAATTCTGGGTTCGAGACGGGGGAA